>NW_023657887.1:0-26003 GCF_015228065.2 Penaeus monodon
CCCTTTTTTTTTTTTTTTTTCCCCGCCCCTCTCTTCCTTTTTTTTCCTTTTTTTTTTTTTTTCCCCTTTTTTCCCCCTCTTTTTTTTTTTCCCATGCAAAGCCACACGCCCAAAGGTTCATGTGACTCTCTTGGCGTTGCTCGGCTCCACCCGCTGCGCCCGTCCGCCACCCTTGCCGGAACGGAAGTCCTCCCTTCCTCTGAATCGCCAATTAAGGATAAATTCACCGGGAGGGAGAGAGGGGAGGAGAGGAGAGGTCCTTCTTCTTCAGCTGCTGATGTCCTGGGGTGATGAGCCGTGTCAAATGAACTAAAGGGGGGGGAGGAGGAGGAGTCCTCAGTTGAGGGGGGGGGGAGGAGGAGGAGTCCTCAGTTGAGGGGGGGGGGAAGAAAAGCTACGGGTAGCTAGCTACCTAGAAATTGAAACGAGGTAGAGAGTGTAAAGTAGGGGGGCGATACCCCTTGCGTGTTTTTTTTTTCTTTATCTGCGGTGTGGTAATGTGGAACCTTTTTCTTTTTCAGATTGGAGCCAGGTTGGACATGCAGGAGACACCTTTTTTTTCGAAATGGGAAAAACAGAGTATAATGGTAAAAAACAGAACGCAATAATAAGGGAACGGTAGTTTTTTTTTTGTTTTTTTTTCGCCCGCTAGGGATTATCATAATAGGTGTGTACCCATTATGATAGCCTATTGCAGGTGAGACCCTCGCCTGCCTCCTACCAGCTCCTAGGAGCTGAGAGCGAGGTTCAGTGGGTCCCTGTTTTGTTTTTTAAAAGATGAAAAAAATCGAGAACAGAAATAGGTAACACAGAACGATGAAAACGGCAATAAATACAGAAGTGAGGATGAGTGAGAGTGTGAGGTGAGTGAGGGAGGATGATGGTAAGAACAGCATATATACAACGAGGAAGGATGATGGTAAAGAAGAACATGATGGTAAGTAGAACAAAGGAAAAAATGAACATGGAGATAAAGATAAAGATAAACCGAGATGATGGCGTAACGGAAGCAGAGGAGTATGAAGTTAAGAGGGAGTGATGGTGAAAAGGACAAGAACATGATAACATAAAAGAACAAGAACATATATATATATTTTTTTTTTTTCGCCCGCTAGGGATTATCATAATAGGTGTGTACCCATTATGATAGCCTATTGCAGGTGAGACCCTCGCCTGCCTCCCTGCCAGCTCCTAGGAGCTGAGAGCGAGGTTCAGTGGGTCCCTCTTTTGTTTATTAAAAACGAGAAAAATCGAGAACGGAAATATGTCAACAGAGAACGGCAATAAATACGCAGAGTGATGGTGGAAAAAACAGGAACATAATAACATAAAGAACAAGAACAATGACATTTTTTTTTTCGCCTGCCAGGGATTATCATAGCAGGTGTGAACCTTCTATGATAGCCTGTTGCAGGTGAGACCCTCGCCTGCCTCCCTTCCCGCTCCTAGGAGCTGAGAGCGAGGTTCAGTGGGTCACTCTTTTGTTTATTTTGCGAGTATAAGGAAAAAACATTAAGAGCCCATAAACGTAAAATAAATAACACGGGTGAAGGGTGAGTGACCAGCGCATAGACTCGTATGAGGAATGATGACATGATGTGATATGATGTGATGATTTCGCGGGTGTGTGGCATGAAGTTACCTTCTTCGCTTGAGCGGTGGAAGGTGGTTGGAGTGATATGTGGGTTGGCATTATGGTGAGTTTTTTAGCTTGGAAACCATCCTTCGGACCGATCACAAACACAAATCAATCACAAACATGAACGCAAAACAAACAAGAATACAAACACAGAGGTTGTGCGGGGGATGTGATCGGTCCGAGGCTTTTTCTTTGCTAGGTGGTCTTATGCGCTGGTTGTTGAACAGAAAAAAAAAAAGAAAATTATATTACCTTAATATACAAAAATGTGAGCTTCTTGCAGGGGTGGGAAACATCCTCCCGATCCGCACGCACGTATGCGTGCAGATCGGAGGCCTTTCCCACCCCGTGAGCATTAGTTCGCGTAGAGAGGTTCTGGGGGATCTCCGTTAACTAGCGGGAGTGTTCTTGGCCACCATTTGTGATTTGTTTGTGTGTTTGTGTATGATGTCGTCGTAGTTTGTGTTGTCGATGTGTTGTATGCGGGCCCATGTTTTGTTTTCTTGTGTGTGTATGCGTATGTTCAGTGGCTCTATGTTGTTATGTTTGGTGTAGTGATTGTGGCGGTTTAATGCTGTATCGTATTCTGTCTTTTATAGTGGTGTTGTTTATCCAGTATAGTGCTTTGTTCTGTATGGATTGCATCTTGAGTTTTTTGTGGTTTTTGAGATTGCAATCAGTGGGGAAAGGGTGAGTATTCGAGTATAGGTCTTACAGTAGTTTTGTAGAGTTTGAGTATAGTGGGTGTTGTGCATTTTGAAAAGCGTCTGAGTTTCTTGAGAGTGTGCTTGCTTGGTTTATTCGGTGTTGTGCGTGTGTGTGAATTTCCGTTTCTGCTGAAGGGTAAGCCTACATGTTTCCTGTGGTTTTCGTTGGGATGTCAGTGTTGTTTATTTTTATGGGGTGGGTTGCGTCTGGGCCACTGGTAGGGCTGTGAATTTGTTTGTGTTGGTCTGTATCTTCCATTTGTTTTTGTCTGTGGGTTTATCGTGTTTTATGGCTGTTTGTGTGGCTGCTTTCATGATGTTTTTGGACTTGGAAGGGTGTGATATGATTTGTGTAATTCGTCTGCATATGCGATGTAGTTGCTGTAGGGTGCTGGGGGTGGTAGGTTGGCAGTGTAGAGGATGAAAAGTTTTGGTGAGAGGACGCTGCCCTGTGGAACTCCACTTGTGAGATGAAAAGGGGGGGCCTAGGTGTGAACCCGCTCTCCGGGTGGGGTTGGGATTGATATGTTTGTATGTGTGTATCTTTATTTCTGGATTTAAAACCGGGGCTTTTTTGGGGAAATTTTTGGGGGGGCGTTTTTCTTTTGTGTTGCAGGTCGTTCCTTTCGGCAAATGTCCGTGAAGACATTTTTGGGGATGATCGTAGGCGTTGTATGATTGATGGGTGGATCGGGTTTTTGGGGTGTTTGTCTTTGGAAAAAATCCTTTTTTGTAGTTCTTTGATTTAGTATATTTCGGATAGGGGGTTATAATTTCATTTCCCCGGGAAAATTAGGGTTTGTGATTTTTTGGGCTGTCACCATGTCCCCGTATTTCGTGTTGTGTAAACCTTTTCTGTTTTTTTTTGGGTTTCAAGTCCTTTTTGGTGGTGTTTTGGTGGTCAAAGTTTTGGGGGTTTTTGGCGTGTAGGTCTGACCCCGAAAAAGATCCTCTCCGCTGTCCCATCCATTGCCCCTTTCGGGACTTTGGGTTTTGGGGGTGGCTTTGGGGAGTAGTCTGTTGTTCTTGCGACCCAGGTCTTTTCTTTTTCTTTGTCTTTCTTGTATTGCAGCGAAGGTAGTCTGCTGGGGGTTTTTTTGGTGTTTTTGGGGTTTGTTTTTTTTTTTTTTTTGTCTGACGAGGCGGTGTTTCGTGTTTCTTTTTTTTTGTTATGTGTTTTTTTTTGTTTCAATTGGTTTTGGCGGGTTTTTTCTGCGGGTTGGAAATGATTTTTTCTTTCCTATTTGTCGGGACGCTTGTGTGGGGCCTCCATTTCTGGTTAACCTGGTTGTCCAAGCTCTGAATGGGATGATGGGTGGTGGGCTTGGAGGAGGGGAAGATTTTAGGATGCCCCAGGAGTCTGGTCACCCAGGTCGAGTGGTGGGGGGTTTATTCTTCTCTATGCTTTTTTTGGGCGGTTTCTGAATCCTTTGTTGGGTCCAGGGTTTTTTTTAAGTGTGCATGAACCGTATTATTAATTTCTTTGAGAGATTGTTGGGAAGGACTGGTGGGGCTCTTGCTTTTTTGTTTTTTATGCCCTGCAACGGGTTAAATAGAGGTTCCTGCTTCTGGGATCCCTTTACAGTTCCCCTGAGATTTTTTTGGGCAGCTTTTTTTTGGTCGAGTTTCTTTTCTTTTTTTTTTCTGTCATTTCTCTTTTGTTTTTTTAACCTCTTTTTTTCGAGGGGGGCAGTTTTTTGCCAGGGGTTCGTGTTCCCCCCCAAAAAATTAATCTCTTTGTGGGCGCTGTTGCGTTTCCTGTAGTTTGGGTTTTTTTGAGCCACATCGAGCGATGTTTTGTTTTCTATTCTACATTCTTTTTGGCAGGCCATAGCCGTAGCAGTTCAGTTTGTTTTATAGTGTGAATCTTTCAATTCATTTGCCAAGGGGCGATGAATATCTGAATAATATATCCCTTTTTTCTTTGTTTTCATTTGCTTTTTGATGGTTGAAAATTGACTTTAATATAATTTTTTTTTCATTTGTGATGTCTTCTATTTGCGGATGGTACTGCTGCTGAGTTTTTCTTTTTTGATTGTGCCCCGGGCTCCTCAGGACATTTTTTGTCTAGTCTTTTGAGATAAGGTGAGCTTGCCCTCATTAAAGTGGTAACAAGGGGGGTGAGCCATGAGAGGATTGGCGGTCTTTGATTGTGTCAAAAAAGTCTTTCGGCTTTTTCTTATTCTGTAGGATGGTGAAATATCCATCGGGGGGTTTAAAGGGTCGGAGGAGTCGGATTCTGAGTCGAACAGGATTGTTGTACAGGTCTCTTTTTTGGGGGGTTGGCCCCCCTGGATAGTTTTTTTTTATTTTGTCTTTTTATTTTTTTACATCCGCTGAACTGAAAAAAGCTCCTCCCCTGGGAAATTTAAAACACCCCAACCCGGTGTGCTCTTGATGCACGTGGAAAGCCTGCCTATCCCTTTCGGCACGGGAGGGAACGAAGTACACTCCCCGGCTGTTGTGGGGGCATGGTTTTCGGGGTTGCGGGTATGTGGAGCAACACAAGTTGCACGCCCGGGTTGCTAAGCAAAATAGGGAAATCTTTTTTAGGGTTCAGAGAACAGTTGGATGGAGGGGGTCGATAGATGGGGCTCAGGTGTGGGAGAGAGGGTTCACCCGTGATCCTCGCTCACTTGGCGCCATACGCATGCTAAGCAAGAGATTCCTCACATGGCATCCCTTACAAAAAGGGCCAGGCCAAGAGAGTCACCCTTATACACTTCCTGTAACACCCCAAACCCAAGGTACACTCCTAGACACTGCCAGTAACACAGCCACACCAAGAGGGTCCTCTCGGGACGAGCTGGCCGTGTCAAAAAGCCCGGAAATGGCCCTTTCCCCGTCGAGTCCGGATGATTAATCGTGTTTATTGTGGTATATGGGTGGGGGTGTTAGGGTTTTCGGTGAGGTGAGTTTTTCGGGGCCACCATGTGTGGTTTGTTGTGTTTTTTGTGTGTTTGTCTATGATTATTGAGGCTCTTTTTCTTGTTCGCGTAGTGGGGCCAGGTGTTTTTCGCCGTCGGTGTATGCGTGTGTCAATTTTCCATGCTGTAGTTCTGGAAGTGTTTCTGGGAAATGAAGTCTGAATTTTTGCCCCGTGTCCCCAGAGTAGGTTTTGTTCTGTACGATTGCTTTTTTGAGTTTTGTTTTTTGATATAGCAACCAGGGGCGGTGTGTATTAAAGGGATAGGTCTTACAGTTGCTTTGTAAGTCTGAGTTTGTTTGTGGGTGCACATGAGAAGCGTCTGAGTTGGGAGTTTTGTGCGGCTTGTGCTTCGTTGTGTGACGTGTGATATAAAAGCCTGGGGTTGTAAATGAAACCAAAGCATGTTTCCTCGTTTGTGTGAGGGATGTTGGTGTTGTTGGCTGTAAAGGGTTTTGTGCTTTTTTGCTGCTATGTGCATGATTTGAATTTTTTGATGTTTTCTGTATTTTCCAATGGGCTAAAAGGGGTTAATGTTCTGATAGCTTTTCTGTTGTTGTTTTATGATGTTTTGTGATTTGGAGGGGTGTGAGATTATCTGTGGATATCGTCTGCATGGGAAATATGTTGCTGTAGGGTGTAGGTTTGGGGGGGCAGTTTGGCTGTATACAGGATATACGGGGTTTGGGTGAGAGAAACTTCCCTGTGGTACCCCACTTCTGAGGGGAGGGGGGTCCCCAGGCGTATTGGGGCGTCCTGGGGGTCCGGAAGCTACAGAGGGGGCGTGTGAGGGTAGGGATTGTAATTGTGTTAATTTGTATTTGGGCCCGTTGTGCCGACCTTGTAAAAGGGCCCTTGCTGACGTCTCTTAGTATAATGTTAATCGGTGCTTTTTAAAACGAGACGGAGCATCCCCTCATAAGCGGGGCGTAGCGCTCCGGCCCCCCCTGTGTGGGAAAAAGCCGTTTTTTGCCTCTGTTTTGTTTTTTTGTTTTTTTTTTTTTCCAGGGGTGTGATAAGTCTGGGTATTAGCCTCTCTAGCATTTCCGGGAAACTTCCAGCAAGAGATGGGGCGATAGTTCTCCCCCTATGTACTGATTCCCCTATTTGGGAAGGGGGTGATGGGGCGTTTTTTGAATTGCGGGGAAAATTCCGTACCCAAATGCCGCATTAAGAGATGGCGAAAAACCCGCGGATCATGGGTGGCAGAGTTTATGATTGTTTTTTTTATGTTGCTTGCTCCTGGGTTGGGGTTTTGGTCTGTTTGAGGTTTTGACAATTTTTTCTGGAGTAAAGGGGTGTGGAGAGGGGACTGCCCTCTGTGGGGTTGTTTAGTGAAATGATGTTTTCTGGGAGAATTGTTTTTTCTGTGTGGTGTAGGTATTGTTTACCTGGGTTCTGTAGTGGGGTCAAATGGGCTTTTCTCGGGGGGGGTGTTTTGGAAATTCTGTTGCCAAATTTCCCCTGTGGGTAGCTCCATCCCCTCCACCGGTCTCCCTTCGTCTGTGTGTGTTGACGGGTATGGTGGTCTGTTTTTGACCCCATAGCATTTTAAAGGGAGCTCCAAAATTTTTGGGTTTTGGTGTTTTGACATAGTCTCTGTGCAAATGGCCCAGTGTTGTTTTTCATTATTTTAATTTCGTGGGGTTTTTTTGCTTTTGGGAGTTCCTGTATTGTAGCGTGTTTTGCGCCCCAGCCCCGTGTTTTTGAAAGGGGGTTAAGTGCCTTATTGTATTTTAAGCAATTTCAGACGTGTGTTTCTGTATGAGGGAGGGTTTTTTATGATTTTTTGGGGGATTTTGGGCCCTTTCCCGGGGCCGTCTGTATTTTTGTGTACCACTTTTAAAGGGTGGGTGTTTTTTGTGTGTGTGGGTTCCCCTCGAGTCAGTATTTGGGTTGTTTTAAAAGTGTTATTTGAACCCCTCCCAGTTTGCATGTTTAAAGGATTCTCGGGTGTTTTGGGATCATGATGGGGTTTTTTGAGTGGTTAGGATGACCGGGAGGTGGTCGTGGAGTGATTCTCTGTTGTTTTTGGTGTGTGGTGTGCTAGGGGTTTGCAAGAACTATGTCGGGTGTGGTTGCTGTGTTGGGGGTAATGAAATTTGGTGTGTGGGGGACCGAGGTGTGTCTCCCCTTGTTGTTGTTGGGGCCCGGCCCTCTGCCTATTTGTTGGGTGGTTTTATCCAAAAAATGGCTGGTTTGCGTTAAATTTCCCCCCAGGATGTATATTGGGTTTGTTTTCTCGGAGTCAGGATGTGGGTTCGGTATGATGGTCTACGTGGGGGTAGGTATAGTTTTTGCCAAATGATGGGTCCTTGTGGTGTTTTTATTTCGACTGCCAAGGGTCAAAGGGGAATTGTTGATGATTTTGTGTTGGATGTTTTTTTGATTGCTATGCTACCCCATGCTTTTTTCTTGTGACTTGTTGGGAAAGAGTAGTTTGGGGTATGTGTAATATTTAGGGGGTTAGTGTTATTGACCCAGGCTTTTAAAGAGGATGATTGTGGTCGTGTTTTCGGTGGGGTTTGCAATTTTTCGGTTTTTTCCATTTTTTCCAGTGAAAGACGTTTGTTGTATGATGGTGGGGCGTGAGTGTTTTGGGGAAAGTCCCATTTGTTTTGTCTGTTTTTTGGGGAGTCGCGATGGGGTTCCGTTGGGTATTTTGTGAATGTTTCTTTAAATTTTCGTCATGGTTTGAAATGTGTATGTTACCTTCCAAGGGGGTTACATGTTTTTTTTGAGCTATAACCGTTAAATGCTTGCTTTGGTCAAGCCACTTGATACGGTTCTTTTTAATTTCTTCCCCAATTTCCTTTTCCCAGATTATGTATATTTCTGGGGTTTTCTGCAAACATCGTATGCCTAAAACGGGGGGGTCAACTCAGTGGCCAGAGGCGGTCCCAACCATCCCGTCTCTGTGACATCTTTTCGACGTTTTTGTCCGAGATGTGGTGGGGGGCCCGGGGAGGATGGCGGACTCCCGGGGGGGGTTTTGTGGTGATGGTCCGGAAGGTCTGGCGGACCTCCGTGGGGGGGTCGCGGGTGGCTGCTTTTGGTTTTGCTCCTTTGGGCCTAACGAGGCGTCAGGCTTAGGAGCGTCACGGGGGGGGAGGGGGAGATCGGGGGGGATCTTATTATTGCTTCTCCGGGCACTCATGTGATTACTCCCCTTGGCAAGGGGGTAGTGTCTGGAGATTTGCGGGGGCTGGTCATTTTTAAAGATGCCCCAGGGTCGGCCCCCCCAGTAAAGCCGGGAAAGGTTATTTCTTGTAGGGCCCCCCTTTGGGCAGGGGCCCAAACCCCTTTTCGGGGGCAATAGGTTTGCGGACTGCAGGAGAACAATATGTATTTTTGAGAGATCGTTTGGAAAGGTAAGTGGCTGTCTCCTGCGCTGTTTTTTGGGCCCCACTACCTTAAGGGGGCCTAGCTTCTTTCTCTTTCTCCTTTTTTTTTTCTCTTTGCTGTGAGTTTTTAAACCTTTTTCCTTGCGGGGCAACTGTTGGCGAAGGGCGGGGGTCCCCGCCGCAATTGAGGCTTTTTTTTTTTCACTTTACTTTTGCAGTCCCTGTATGAGTTGTGGAGGACCCGCATTCAGAGCACCTGGTGCTCTTTGTCCCCTTTTGCAGGCTTTTTGAATGCCATACCATAGCATTATACCTGCCTGAGTGGCGTAAAGCGCTCAAATTAAATTTGCCAAGGGGGAAAAAGGGTTTTGAAGAGGTAAATCCCCTTTTTCTTGATGTTTTTTTTGGCAGCCTGGTGCCTGAAAGGGGTTTTGGGAGATATATTTTTGAGGACAAACACTTTTCGACAGGGGAGTCGGAGCAGCTGCCATGATCTCGTGGGCAATGCTGACTCAGGTTCGTTAACCACTGTCTGTCCTCTTTTAAAGACCGCGTGGTTTGGGCCCTTTCACGTGGGGGGGGGAGCACGGGAGTGAACCCCAAATTCTTTGCATATCGACTGTGTGGGGAAAAATTTTTGGGCAGGTCGTCGTCATAATGAGGCAAGTACCTTTCATGGTTTTGTAGTACCGAAGTCCCTGATATTGGCCTCAAAGAGAGCCTTGGCAAGGGCGCCCGCCGGTTAGGGCCGGGGCCCCCTTTGAAAAAATGCTTTAACCTTTAAAAAATTTTAACATGAGTAGGTGAGTGAGATGGGGGGTGAAGTTATTTGAAAGAGATAGAAGTTGGGGAACCCAAAAAAGGTCCTGGACTCGACCCCCTTAGTAAGGGCTGGTAGCGTTCTCCAGCACCTAGGGATCGGATTTTATGTTTTTGGGCAACTCCTTGCTGCCAAACCTTGCTATAAAGGGACAGTAGTGAGAGGCACCCCCCCCAAAACGCAAGAAAGGGAAGAAGTTTATAGGGAAAAAGCAAAGTACGGGTCCCCCAAAACTCGGGCCTCCCTTCAGGTTTCCCTTTGATAGGAGACGCGGGTCTGGGAAAGGTGTAAAAATTCCCTTGTCCCCATAAATAGTTAGAAGGAAAAAAACGCTAAAGGCAGTAGAAAGGCAAATCTCTAAACCAGAGATTCTTTACTAAGCTTTTACTTTAATTGAGAGGGAAAAGATAGCAAAATGATTCGGGGCCGATTGAGGCCTCGGCGACCAGGGTTGCTCAATGCACTTTGAGGATTTTTTGTATTATGGTCCCCTCTCTGGTTTTTGACTGGGTGAGCGTGGGAACCTTCACCACCTTCCCACCACCCCCTCTTTTTATAGTGAGTCTATGTCTGCCAAAACCCTTCTTTTTATATTTGTTTTTTGAAATTTTCGACTGAAAATTTTTCACTCGTGCGTGAAACCAAAGGATGTTTCCACCCTTGCGGGAAACTCACTTTTTGTATATTGTATTTTTTTTTTTGATTGTTTGTTGCTTGAGATTTGCGAGTTTGGCTTCCCCCGGGGCCTTTTTCACTTATCCCCGGCCTGTGTCAGTTTTTTAGGCTGTCTCTTTGTGGTCTGACACCAGTGCTTACCGTGGCGGGGGGGATTGCCAGCAGGGGCTCCTGTAGCCGGGTGTAAGCATCTTGCATATTTTTTACCCCCGCACGACGGCTGTGTTCTGTGGGGGTTTTCTTAGGAATTGGTTGCACGCAAATTCCCCCAGTAGTGTCCATGTGGGGTTCGGCTCGCCCCAATGCAGCAACACCTCTTTCACGTTCTATGGTTTGATAATCTGCCATGACATGGAACCTAGGCACATTCTGTGCAGAATGACTTCGGTACCTCTGTTTTTTTTCAGAGAGTGCCAGTGGTTCATAGCCTGTGGCATCTGAGTACCACTGGCCCAGGGGGGGTATCTCGTTTCCCCTTGTGAAGCGCAGGGGGAAGGGGTTTCCGTCACCGAACTTTTCTTAAGTAATTTTCGGTCTGGTTTTTATCATGGGATTAGGGGGGATACCCCTGCCGATTTGGCAATCTGTCAGCAAACTCTTTCCTCTGGGCCCTATATGGCTGGGAACCCCGTTTTGATAATTCTTCTACCCTACAAGCCCTTTGTGCTATTGGCGGATGGTTGTCAGGAGGTAGATGTTGTCAGTGGGGGATGCTGCTGAAGACAGTCGCGGCTCCTTTGGAGTCTGTGGTTGACCCGTTTTCCTTCCCTCACGGACCGTGGTCATGCCCCATGATAGCAACTGCCTCTGCCTGTAGAGGGGGCGTTGTCTTTACCCTCATGGATATTGTGGCATCCCTTGCTGCGAAGCCCCCGGGGCCTGCAGTGGGGTCAAGGGTCGACCGTATCCTGTAATATTTCTGCTCCCCGGGGGGGTGAAGGTTGCAAGACCCTTGGGTTTCTGCCTTTAGGTAGGCGTACAAATTCATTCTTTTTTTTTTTTTTTTTCCCGTCTCATGACCGAGAACTCTATCGAGTTTTTTGCCCACGGCGGAGCTTCAAACAAGTCGGGGGTGGGAGTCCTGCCCCGGCCAGTAGCGGTTCTTTGGCTAGGCGATTAGCACCCCGGCTGTGTGAGACGCCAGGATTGTTTTCAAAAGCTCGTTACTTGTTCTGGCGTCTGACTTTTTGTGTCTTAGGGTTGTGTTCCTGGGAGCCTGGATGACCTTGATAAAATTGTGCTGCCGTTAGATCAATTTTGAGGGCCCAAGGGGGGGAAAAATTTTTTCCACTAGGGGGTTGAGGGCCTTCGGCCACCTTGGGGACCCAAAAAGACCCTGGCGGCTTCGTTTTGGGTGTCCCAAAACGGGCCCCTTTTTATTTTCTCTTAAAAGCCAAACAGAGCGGGGGGGCATGCTAAATGGGGCCCGACAGCATGTACAAGAAAGATCTTAGTACTCTGGTCTGGGGGCCCCCATGCGTCTTCCACTCATTTTTCATGACAGACGTCTTGCCTTTGTTCGGTCAGCAGGTACTGGACCCCCCTGGGGGAAAAGGGGAGGGGCCGTCTTCCCTTTCCCCCGGAGAGGTATTCCCCGAACCCACTCCAATCCCTTCCTGGATTTTTTAGACTTGTCCTGAAAATTCTTTCAAGCCCTGGCTTTTGGGTTTGGCTGCAGATATCTTTTTCCTGTCCTGCAACACTCCCGGATACCAAGTCCCCCAACGCTGGGGTTTTTTTAGGCATGTGTCCATGGAGATATGCAAAAATCGTCTGCATAGGGAGATCTTGCACCCCACTGGAGGTTTAGTTTAGGATCGGACATTTTGTGTTAAAAAGGCGGCTGAGAAACCCCCCCCTGTGGCGTTCCATTTTTTAGTGGGATTGCTGTGATAGGTGACCTTGGAATTTTACTCTGGCTGTTTATTTTAAAGTAGTCACCTATCCGCCAAGCTTACCTCTGATTCCTTTTGGATAGGCTCTCCCGAATGGGAAAGGACTTTCCGATTCGAAATCCTTTCCAGGACAGATTGCCCGGGTTTTTTGTGCTCAAGAGCTGGCTTGCTGTGCGCTGGCTCTGCCCCCGGTGAACCCCCTGGAGGTGTTCGGTGGGGGTCCCATTTTCCATTGGAGCCGGGTTAATACCATCCCCTCGGCAGTCTTGGCCGACGCTGAGGAGGGGATGGGGCGGTATTTCCCGGGTTTCCTTTTGGGTTTTGGATGGGAACATGGTAGCCCCTTTCCGTCGGGTAGAGTGGAAAATTTCCCAGGACTTGTTGAGAGTTGCGAAATGCAACTCCCTACCAGTCCCCCGGGGGGGAGATGATGGGGGGAGAGATCCCGTCATCGCCCGGGGCTGATTGCAACTGGCTTTATATGCATCTCTTTGTTCCCCAGAGAAAAGATAACGTCTTAGTTTTCGGGTTCGGCTGCCCTTTCTCTGATGTGAGCAAGTCGTTGGTTTAGGGGTTCTTGTCTTTCCCTCGTTTGGCTGGCAGACTGCGCACTCGTTCTCGCGAGAATTTTTTGTGCCGTTTGTTTGGCCTCTACTGGGGCGTGGTGCGTGCTCTCGGGCTGAGCGGCTGGTGGCTCCTTGACCCTTTTCCAAAGCTCTGAGAGGTGGTAGGTGATCGAAGATCCACCATTCCAGCCACTTTTCCTGCCTCATCTGCTGGCAGTTTCCTTGGGTCCCTGACAGCCTCCCTTAGGAGGGCTAGGTTTTTTTTGCCTTCAGAAATGTTTTTTTGGCACATTTTACCCCGTGGTTTACCTCCCTAAAATTTTCTTTAAAATACCAGGGGTCCTTGTGACTCCTGGACCCCGGCCGGTTTTGGGTTGGTCAGGGGGCTGCCTCATCAAAGGCATTTACAAGTCCCGGCTTGTGCACTTTTTCCCATTTTCGCTCGTGTGGGTTCATTTCTTCCAGACAGCGGGCCAAAGGGTTTTTTGGGAAAGCCTGCAGTTGGCCTTTTCTGTTTTTCCCCTCTTTAATTCGGTCGTGGTATTTTGGTGGGGCCCCTATCCATGGGGTTTTTATAGTGCTATAAATGGTCACTAGTTAGGGGCTCATCGACACCCAGCCAAACCTCTCCACCAGAGTCGCAGTGGCCAGGTAGGTCTAGGACCCCTCCCTTACATGCTTGGCTCCGGCTGTTTTAGGAGAGCGATTGGGAAAAGTCCAACCGTTTGGGTATGTGACGGCCAGCCCATCCGGTTTTCCCTGCAGGGAGCCAGGATTTGGGGGGGTTGCATTGAAGTTCCCCCTTGTCATCGGGCGTGTGCTGCGGAAAACAACCTGGCTGAGTCTAAGCTACTACAGTTTGGGCCCGGGTGTACCATTGTACAATTTCAGGGGTCCCCCCGGCCGTTTTAATCTCGCGGCAAGAGATTTGCATCTTCTCCACAGTGCGGTGCTGGGGATTGCGAGCAGGGAAATTTTCTTTCACCAGGGGCATCAGGCCTCTTTTTTCCCTCGGAAAAGTGGCAGCGCTAGACTGATACCCGGAGAAGCGAACAGCTTCCGCTGAAATGTCTCCTGAGATGACGATGTAATGCTCCTTGATCGCACTATTGCGTGGGGGATGACACTCCTTAGGGGAAGCCCAGATGTTCCCGCAGAAAACTTAATTTGGGGGGCCATGATGTTTTAATTGATAGTTACATCAGAGAATCGTAAAATTCGGGTTTTACGGTCGAGTCTACAATCCATTGTGGATTTCCCCACTGTTGAGGGGTCTCCTTCGGGTGTCAGCTATCCCTGGATCCACTGGGGGGGGGGAGAGCCTTTGGTAGCTTTCTGACTTTTTTTGTCTTTGGGTTTTCCCCTGGCCAGGGTGTTTCTGTGCATTTGGGTGGCCTTGCCTGGGGAGGCTCAGCTTCTTCGATTCGGCTTGTGGCACTGAAACAGCCTGGTTTTGGCTCTGTCTGTGAGGGCATAGCCTGGCTAGGTCGCCGTGAGGGCATAGCCTGTGTTGGAGAGGGGAGGGGAGTCTCGACCTGGGGGGGGAGGTTGGGTGATTTTTGGGCCCCCTCCCTCTTCCTTTTCCCCTTTTTGCTTTTCACAGTCTGTTTAATGTCTCATGGCAACGTCGACTCCTTATCCGCCTCTTCCTTGGGGCCCCGGACAAGGATACTGCCATGTGTGACCAACGTGTCGGGTCGACATGTCCCCCCCGTCGAAGAACTGTCTTCTGGGTTGGGGGGGGACCATGTGGTGCGTTGGGGAAACCTTTTTTCCGTGGTTCCCTGCCTTTCTTACTTTGGGGAACTCCTGATTGTCGGAGATCTCCGGTTTCGGTGGGGGGGAGCTTCCTTCCCTTAGGAGGGCGGGAAGCTTTTCGCTTTTTTTTCCTCCCCCAGACTAGGTGCCGGGGGGCGGAACAAAGTCTGGTCGCTTTTTACAACCTCTTTCCGTTTGAGGGCCGCCTCTTTCTGCAGAGCAACCAGGCTCCAGGCGTGATGCCTCTTGGCACAGTTAGGGCATTTGGCTGTTGTTCCTTTTCTTCTTTTTGTCCTTGATGCACACCCCCGGATTGTGTGCCCTTTCTACAGACACCACTTTTTTCTTTGGGTTACAGTTAGCCTGGTGGTGTCCGTACTTCTGGGACTTGAAAAAACCGAAGTGGTTTGGCACTAAAGTGCGAGGGGATAGGACTCCAGTTACCCAACAGGGGGGAGCTTGGGGTACTTTTCATGGTCACCAGGGCTTTTCCCCCCCTTTGGAGTCTTCCCCCTTTGACAATCGGGGAAACCCCCACGACCGTGGGTGTATGCATACCCACATCGTATGAGACTGAGAAGCCCGAGCACCATCTTGACTCTCTTCTTTCGGGATTCAGGGCGAGGGGCTCAAATTTCCTCCCATCTTTAGCTCCTTTTTTCTCCTGCAGGAAAAAAAGGGTGGCTTTTATCTTTGGGCAGATGATCATGCCCTATCTCGCCAACCGGATCGACGCCAATTTTTTCGCTGGCTCCCAAAAGCCCTTACCCTTTTGGGAGGCATGTCGAAACCTTTGGGTTTAACGGGGACCCAAAATTGCGGGAAACGCCTTGGGGGCCAGACCCCATCAGAGTCGGTCTCCGGCCCCGGCCGTTTCGGTCCGCCCTTTCGGGTTTTGGGGCTTTCTCGTGGAGGCATCAGCTGTTTCGGGTGGTTCAGTGGTGTCCTGATTCAGTCAGGGGGTCGTCTGAGGGGGGGGGTCAGGACCTTCCTGGGCTGGGTGTGGCCTGGGGGGGCCCGCACGAGATCCATCTGTTGGGCAATCTGGGGGACGACTGTTTTTTCATGATTTATTTGTCTTGTCCGCCATCTTTTGGGAGCAGGCATGACGTGTCTCCTGTCCCCTGGGTTTTCTTTTGCCACCCAGAGCCGTAAGGCTTAGGGTGGCTGCCGTGGTCGGGCCTTGCACGGGCGTCAAAAGTAAGGGCTGCTTTGGGGGGTTTTGATTTTGTTTTTTTTAACTTTGGGATGCTTCTCCACTCACGCCCCCACCCACCACGGGTCCAACAAGGGGAACTGAGTGCTAAAACCAATGTCTAAAAGCAAAAGGGGTGAGATGGATATCGCAGCAATTAGCCGTTTGCATGGGACGCCGGCGGGTGGGTACCAACGGAGCAGACTGTTGACCCTAGCCTCCCCAGGGAGACCAGCCAATTGACCTGACCGGGCCTGGGAAGGCCGCCTGTCTTTCCCGAATAGAGGACCAAAGAGGGCGTGTTGCTAGCCGCAGGGCGTACTCGTGCCGGGAAACGCTCAACCTCCAGGACTCCCCCTCTCCCCGCTCACAAGGGGGCCCCCAAAAAGGCAAACCCCGTGGTAGGGGACAAACCCCTGGGACATCCCCAAAGGGGGGGTCCTTCCACCCACAGGACATCGTTGATGGGGAAACATCTGCCCCTCCCCCCAGTGAGGGAAAGGGGGTCTTTCACTTTTTTTCCCGGCGTTTTTCTCCGCTCCTCAGGGGGCCTTACCCTTTTTTTTAAAGTGAATCCCTCTTTTCTCTGAAACGCCCAAAGGTTGTTTCACCCCATTTTGAAAAAGGGGGGTCCTGCCCTGTTCCTGTCATTTCCTTTATCCCCCGAAAAAACCCCCCACAGCTGTTTCCCCAGTGAGGGAGAGAAAATTTAAAATTTTTTCCCGGAGGTTCCCATGGGAGGCGGGTTTTAAAGGGGAATCCCTCTTCTCTCTGAAACATCCAAAGGATGTTTCACCTCATTTAAAGAAGGGGGGTCCTGTACCTGTTTTCCCTTAAACTCCTTCGTCCCTCTGAAAAAAACCCACCAAAACTGTTTCCATCACAGTGAGGGGAGGAGCGACTTTTTTCCGGCGTTCTTTTGGGAGAGGGGTTTAACTGAAACCCTCTTTTCTCTGAAAAAAACCCAAATTTTTTACCCATGAGAGTAAAGGGGGCCTGTGCCTGTTCCCAAAAAATTCCTTCTCCTCTGAAATAGCCACCACAAATATTTATCACAGTGAGGAAAAAATAACTTTTTCCAGGGGCTTCCTATCACAGGACGGGAAATTGAGTTCTGTCAGCGCTGCTATTAGACAAAATGGCTGAAGGCCTGACAAAGGGGGGTCTACCTGCCCTTCGCCCCATTCAAAAAAAAAGGTGGCATCACAGATGGGCGCCAACCCCCCCTTTAAAAAAAAGAAAGGCAACCTATGCAACCTAAAGGGAGGCCTTCTAAGGCCCCCCAGACCAACCCTCCCCCGCGGGGGTAAAGGTCTGCCCACGTCCGAGCACGCCCCGAAGATGGGGTCCCCGTTCACCAAAGGGGGTGCACAGAGTCTCCCAATGCCCAAAATTCGTATAGGGAAAAATAGGGTAGGGGGGCAGAAGCTACATGCAACATATGCATCGTGGGATCAAAAATGGGGGGCGCGTCATCATCCGGAAAAGCGGAAAAAGCCCAGGCCGGATTGCATGGGACCGGGGGCGGTGCTCTCTTTAATATGCTCATGCAAAAACCCCCCCGATCGAGGGGTCATGGTGGACTCTCTTGGCGTTGCTCGGCTCCACCCGTGCGCCCCTCCGCCACCCTTGCCGGAACCGATCCTCCCTTCTCTCTGAACGTCCCCAAATTAAGCCGTTTACCGCAGGGGGGAGGAGAGGAAGGAGAGGGCCTTTCTTCTTTATTTTTGATTACCTTTTTTCCCTTTGAAACAATTCGTCTTTTTTATTCACCTTCACATCAACCACGCACAAAAAACAGAAAGAAAAAGCCCCCGGCCCCCCACATTCAGCGCAACGTTCGCGTTGTGTTATGCTTGTCTCGGTTTGGGGGATGATTTCCAAGCAAAGAAATCCACCATAATAGAAAACCCATACGTCCCCCAACTACCTTCCGCTGCTAACGCGAAGAAGGTAACTACACAACCACACTTCACATCATCCCCACATGTCCACTACATCATGTTATCATTCATCATACGTCACTACACTTCACAACATTACCTCTAACGATTTTAAATGCGCTGGAAAATCACCCTTCATCCATATTTTATGTTAATGTCTTTAAATTTTTTTTTGCTTTTTGTTTTCCCTTTTCCCTCATATGTCAGGCCAAGATTACACATCACAATCTGCTGGGTGGGGAGGGGCCTCTGCCCGGTGACACCGCCCACACGCGTGCTCACAGAGCAGAGGATGTCTCCCCCCCTGAACAGATCACTACACACGGCCACACCCTGTTCCAGATAAACTATGATAAAATAAACAAAAAGAGTGACCCACTGAACCTCGCTCTCAGCTCCTAGGAGCGGGAAGGGAGGCAGGCGAGGGTCTCACCTGCAACAGGCTATCATAGCGATTTTACACCTGCTATGAAATCCTAGCAGGCGAAAAAATCGTTTTATTATATTATTTTGTTCTTGTTCATCTGTCCCCATTTTAATCTCTCATTACTGCATCAAAACTCCATGTCTTTGCCCTCTCCACACCTCAGTTTATCTCCATATTCATCTGCCCTAGGGCCCCTGGTTGCCTTCAGGAAGGCCTCGAACTCCAAAGTCCTCGCCAGCGCCACCTGCAGTCCTCAGGGTGTGCCTGCTTGACGTAGATTTGCAGCTGCGGTCCTGCAAAGCGTCAACAAAGAATCGCGGGCCAGGACCACGATCATCTCTTCTGCAGCTGCAGGTACTACCTCCTTACCACGCCTCCACATCCTGCGCCAGTTGGGACAGTGTCTCGCCACGCTCACGAGTCCGCTTCTTCAAGCGGGCCCGATATACCTCGGCCTGGTGGTGGTTCCCGAAACGGCGTTTCAAAGGCCTACGCCACCTGGTGTAAGAGGCATGTTGGGATGCCGGCAGATGCCCCAACACTTCCACCGCGGGGCCCCTTAGCGTTGTTACCAACTGCAGGGCCTTCTCTTCCTGGCTCCAGCCCTGGGCAGATGCCAACATTTCAAATTGGCGACATATGCCTCCCAGGCCACCTTCCCGTCGTACTCAGCGGGCTTACACCTCACAGAATGTCTGGAGGCCGAGGGGCTGCAGCGTGGAGAACGCGTGCCGTGAACAAACCCACGCCCGGGGGGGAGGAAGGGGGTGAGGAGGCAACGAGGCGGGTTGACCGGGTCCGATTTTGCCGCCACCTATACCTAAGGGAGCGGTCCGATGGGTCCCAGGCCTTCTGCAGCGACCACTGGCCCCGACACGATGATGCGAGGCCCGGGGGTTTCCTGCCACGGAACCCAGGCAGACCCAAAAAAATTTTGACACTCTGGCATCTGTTGCCAGAACCTCGTCTGCCTTCTCTGCTTGCAACTTTAAACTACCTCGTGACGCCGCCTTTCGCCTTCACTTCCCCCCTCAGGCCCTAAACCTCGCCCTTCAGAGTCTGAAACCTCCTCCATCATTTTCCTCTTCACACTGTTGCAGGCCTTGTCGGTGTACTGCTGAGTTTCCATCTTCACAGATGCAAGATTGCTCTGTAGCACCTCAACAAGTTGGCAGAACTGTTCCTCTGCCTTCCTTGCCTGCATCTCCACGAGATGGTGCGCCTGCTCGCGTGCCCTCTGTCCCTGATCTTTTTTGCCCTTTGTGCCATTCCTCCCTTTCATACCGGCCAGCATGGCAGTGATCAGGTTCATCTGGCTCGGCTTCACCTCACTCGTGCCTACTTCAGTCATAGCCTCCTCTCCCTCATGGCTGCCGCCATTTTTGGAGAACATGAAAAATCGGCGCTCTCACTAAATCAATACCCACAAATCCCACTCCTGACACCATTTGTTACGCCTTCCACCTCATCTCTCTGCCACCAACACAAGGCAGGCTAGGCAGACGGCGTGCTATTCACAGGGTCGTAAACACTGAAAGCTCCAAGAGGCACCTAGCACCACAGCATCCCAGAACACCATGAGGGGAAACGCCAGGTGGCGGGGCATGGAAACGAAATAAACACAAAATGACAGTTTTTCCTTTATTACACAAGTTATTTACCCGAAACACTTTTCTATGGCACAATACGGGGGGGACACCAGCATGTCACAACTGCACGATACACTTATAACAGGGCAACACAAAGTTTTTTCAGGTCACAAGGCACCACGAGTCTTCACAGGAGCAGCACCAAACTGCGTCTCTCTTGCTTTTTCCTCCGCTCCCCGCTCACAGCCAGTTTGCGTCATGTTTGCCCAGGATCCTTTCATGTTAACACATGCCCAGGTCAATCCTTTTTATGTTAACACATGTTTCGCACAGAGACAAAGACCCCCTGCGTAGCAATAGTAAATAATAATAATAATAATAATAATAATAATTACAATAATTTTGATAATTTTCAAATGTTATCAAATTCTCTTATTCGACTTTTATCATCATATTGTCATGATTAATACGAATCTGGTAATTTTTACATTTTTATCCTAATAATTGCCAAAAACATCAAGAAATCGAAAATACATCATTTTGGAGTATTCTCTCAAAGGTTTATTTCGCTAGATTTAACCGCTTTTTCGACTTTTGGGATTTTTTTCTTTACCTTTTTATTATATAGGACACAATTCCTGTTGTTATCATCATTAAATTTTCATGATTATCATCATTATTATCGTTATCATCCTCATTATCATCATTTTTCATCATCATTATTATCAATATTGCAATATTACATCATTATTGCAATTATTATCATTATTATTGCAATTAATGCAGTTATGATTTATATTTTTGCAACTATACTAAAAACAACACAATAATGATAGTAATAACAACAATAATAACAATAAAAACGATATTATAATAATTATTATATCATTATTTTAATTAATATCGTTATTACTGTAATGATTACTGTTATAATAATTATTTTTTGCAATTATACTACTAGTAAAAAATAAAGATAATGATAAAAATAACAATAATAATTAATAACATTATTATACGACTATTAATATTATTATTATACTTATTATTCTTATTATTACAGTTATAATTATTTTTTTTTTGCAATAATACTAATATATATGTAATAATAATAATAAAAATAATAATAATAATGATAATGATAATGATAATGATATGATAATGATAATGATAATGATAATGATAATGATAATAGTAAAATAAATAAATAATAATAATCTTCAAATGTTATCAAAATTCTCTTTATTCTGACTTTTATCATCATTATTGTCATGATTAACACAATTCTGGTAATTATTATCATTATTACCCTAATATTGCCAAATCATCAAAGAAATCGAAAACACGTCATTTTTGGGGTAAACTCTCAAAAGGATTTTGCGCTTTTTCGACTTTTGGGAATTTTTTCTTTTTCCTTTTTAATAAAATATGGACACAATTCCTGTTGTTATCAACCATTATTATCATGATTATCATCATTATTATCGTTATCATCCTCATTATCATCATTATTGCAATTATTATCATCATTATTGCAATTATCATCATTAATATTGCAATTATATACAGTTATAATAGATATTTCTCCAACTATACTAATAACAACAACAATAATGTAGTAATAAAAATAATAATAACAATAATAACGAATCATAATAATCATTTACATCATTATTTTAATTAATATCGTTATTACTGTAATGATTCTGTTGTAATAATTATTTTTGCAATTATACTACTAGTAAAAAAAAATAATAATGATAAGAAAAACAATAATAATATTTAAAAACATTATTATAACGACTATTAAAATTATTATTATACATATTATTATTATTTTTACAGTTATAAAATATTTTTTGGCAATAATACTAATAATAAATGTAATAATAAAAATACAATAATAATAATATAAAAATAGTAATGATAATAATAATAATTATTATAATAATAATAAAAATAATAATAATAATAATATAATAAATTCTTCAAATGTTATCAAAATTCTCTTTATTCTGACTTTTATCATCATTATTGTCACGATTAATACGATTATGGTAATTATTATCATTATTACCCTAATAATTGGGCCAAAATCATCAAAGAAATCGAAAACACGTTATTTTGGAGTAAACTCTCAAATTTCGCTAGATTTTGCCGCTTTTTCGACTTTTGGGATTTTTTTCTTTTAACTTTTTTATTATATATGGACACAATTCCTGTTGTTATCATCATTATTATCATGATTATCATCATTATTATCGTTATTATCATCATTATCATCATCATTATCACCATTATTGCATTATTATCATCATTATTGCAATTATTATCATTATTATTGCAATTATTGCAGTTATAATTTATATTTTTGCAAAACTATACTAATAAAACAACAATAATGATAGTAATAACAACAATAATAACAATAGTAACGATATTATAATAATTATTTATATCATTATTTTGATTAATATCGTTATTACTGTAATGATTACTGTTATAATAATTATTTTTGCAATTATACTACTAGTAAAAATAATGATAATGATATAAATAACAATAATAATATTAATAACATTATTATAACGACTATTATTATTATTATTATACTTATTATTATTATTATTACAGTTATAATATATTTTTGGCAATAATACTAATAATAAATGTAATAATAATAATGATAATAATAAAAAAGTAATAATAATAATATTAAATAATAATAATAATAATAGTAATAATAATAATAATAATAATAATATTAATAATAATCTTCAAATGTTATCAAAATTCTCTTTATTCTGACTTTTATCATCATTATTGTCATGATTAATACCATTCTGGTAATTATTATCATTATTACCCTAATAATTGCCCAAATCATCAAAGAAATCGAAAACACGTCATTTTGGAGTATTCTCTCAAAAGGTTATATTTCGCTAGATTTTGCCGCTTTTTCGACTTTTGGGATTTTTTTCTTTTAAACCTTTTTTTTTATTATATATGGACACAATTCCCGTTGTTATCATCATTATTATCTTGATATTCATCATTATTATCGTTATCATCCTCATTATCATCATTATCATCATCATTATCATCATTATTGCAATTATTATCATCATTTTTGCAATTACTATTTATTATTATTGCAAATATTGCAGTTATAATTTATATTTTTGCAACAATACAAATAACAACAACAATAATGATAGTAATAACAACAAAAAAACAATAAATAACGATATTATAATAATTATTTATATCATTATTTTAATTAATATCGTTATTATAACGACTATTAATATTATTATTATACTTACTGTTATTATTATTACAGTTATAATATTTTTTTTGGCAATAATACTAATAATAAATGTAATAATAATAATAATAATAATAATACTAATAATAATAATAATAATAATAATAATAATAGTAATAATAGTAATAATAATAATAATAATAATAGTATAATTTAAAAATAATAATAATAATAATAATCTTCAAATGTTATCAAAATTCTCTTTATTCAATATTAAAATTTCAATGTTAAAAATTCTCTTATTCTGACTTTTATCATCATTATTGTCATGATTAATACGATTCTGGTAATTATTATCATTATTACCCTAATAATTGCCAAAATCATCAAAGAAATCGAAAACACGTCATTTTGGAGTATACTCTCAAAAGGTTATATTTCGCTAGATTTGCCCGCTTTTTTGACTTTGGGATTTTTTTTCTTTTACCTTTTTTTTTAAATATAAACAATTCCTGTTGTTTCATCATTATTATCATGATTATCATTATTATTTTAGTTATCATCCTCATTATCATCATTATCATCATCATTATCATCATTACTGTAATTATTGCAGTTATAATATATATTTTTGCAACTATACTAATAACAACAACAATAATGATAGTAATAACAACAATAATAACAATAATAACGATATTATAATAATTCTTTATATCATTATTGTAATTAATATCGTTATTATAACGACATTAATATTATTATTATACTTCCTATTATTATTATTAAGTTATTTAAAATATTTTTTGGCAATAATACTAATAATAAATGTAATAATAATAATTTAAAAATAATAATAATATAATAATAAATAATAATAATAAATAATAATAATAATAATAATAAAAAATAAAAATAATAATAATAATAATAATAATAATAAAAATAATAATAATTAATAAATAATAATATAATAATCTTCAATGTTTCAAAATTCTCTTTATTCTGACTTTTATCATCATTATTGTCATGATTAATACGATTCTTGGGAATTATTATCATTATTACCCTAATAATTGCCAAAAAACATCAAAGAAAACGAAAACACGTCATTTTGGAGTATACTCTCAAAAGGTTATATTTCGCTAGATTTTTCCGCTTTTTTTGACTTTTGGGGAAATTTTTTTTTTTTTACCTTTTTATTATATTGGACACAATTCCTGTTGTTATCATCATTATTATCATGATTATCATTATTTATCGTTATCATCCCCATTATCATCATTATCATCATCACTATCATCATTATTGCAATTATTATCATTTTTATTGCAATTATTGCGTTATAATTTATATTTTTGCAACTATAATAACAACAATAACAATAAGATAGTAATAACAACAATAATAACAGTAATAACGATATTTTAATAATTATTTTATAATTATTTTAATTTATATCGTTATTACTGTAATTATTACTGTTATAATAATTATTTTTGCATATTTTACTACTAGTAAAAATGATAATAATGATAATAATAACAATAATAATATTAATAACATTATTATAACGACTTAATATTATTATTATCTTATTATTATTATTATTACAGTTATAATATATTATTTGGCAATAATACTCTAATAATGTAATAATAATAATAATAATAATAATAATAATAATAATAATAATAATAAAAATAGTAATGATAATAATAATAATAATAATAATAATAATAATAATAAATAATAATAATAATTATTAATAATAAATTTAAAATTATAATCTTCAAATGTTATGAAAATTCTCTTTATTCTGACTTTTATATCATTATTGTCATGATTAAAAACGATTCTGGTAATTATTATCATTTATAACCCAATAATTGCCAAAAACATCAAAGAAATCGAAAACACATCATTTTGGAGTAAAATCTCAAAAGGTTATATTTCGCTAGAAATATTTGCCGCTTTTTTCGACTTTTGGGATTTTTTTTCTTTTACCCTTTTTTTTTAATTATATATGGACACAATTCCTGTTGTTATCATCATTATTATCGTATCATCTTCATTTTTATTACAATTATTATCATCATTATTGCAATTATTATAATCATTATTGCAATTATTATCATTATTATTGCAATTATTGCAGTTATTATATGATTTTTTGCAATTATACTAATAACAACAATAATAAGAATAGTATAACAATAATAATAACAAAAATAACGATGTTATAATAATTATTTGTATCATTATTCTAATTAATATCGTTTTACTGTAATTATTACTATTTTTAATAATTTTTTTTGCAATTATACTACTATAAAAATAATAATAATGATAATAATAACAATAATAATATTAATAGCGATTTATAACACCCATTAATATTATTATTATACTAATTATTATTATTATTACAGTTATAATATATTTTTTGGCAATAATACTAGTAATAAAAGTAATAATAATAATAATAATAATAATAATAATAATAATAATAATAATGATAATAACAATAATAATGAAAATAATTATAATAATAGTAATAATAGTAATAGTGATAATAATAACGATGATGATAATAATAATATAATAATAATAATAATAAAATTGATGCGAAATGTCAGTCATATTGATGTCATATTAATGTCATATGACATCAGCATGATTGCCTAAAGAACTACTCCCCTGGGGAGGGATTACTGCTCAAACCGCCCCTGTTTAAAGACTTGGTAGGGTGCATGATGTCCACAGGGCGCAAAGTGGTTCGTCAAACACCGTGCCCGCGGGGACCTGGACATGGTGGTTAGCAGGGATATCCAACTTCTGGCAGTGGGGCTAAAATGCATCCTGCCTCTCAAGTAAGAGGGAGGAAGTGGGCGATAAAGGGGTCGCCCGTCACACGGATCAACAAGGGGCGCATCCCCCCGGGCAGAACGAGTCTACCTCTTCCATTAGGTAAAATCCGCCAGGGCACTAGGACGGGATAGCTCCCACCCCTGGCCCTACGGTTCAACCATTTTTGTACTAACAATCAAAAGAAAATAAGACTTAAATGGACAAGGGAAGAGTATGATGAGGTATGTACTGCTTTGCTATGCACTCGGGAAAACCCGCTGGGAAAGTTATGTGCATGTTTTTTTTTGTTGGTGTTCCATTGCCTCAAACTTCAAGCACCCTAGGTCGCTGGTAGTGACCCGGTGTTTGATTTTATTGCAGATAATTATCCCCCAGACCCTGAA
>NW_023657888.1:0-25999 GCF_015228065.2 Penaeus monodon
ATTATATATAATATTTAATTAATAGTTTTTAAAAAATTATTTAATTTTATAATAATATTTATATATTAATTATATATTATATAATATTATATAATAATTAATTAAATATATAATAATAATAATAAATAATAATAATAATAATATAATAAACATAATAATAAAATCTTAATATTAATATTATTATATTAAGAATTAATAATTAGAATATTATTAAATTTTATAATAGAAGATTAACTATTTCATTTTTCAAAATAATTTTTTTCTCTTTTCATTATTAGGATATTATTTCATTCATTATTTATATTATTGCGAATATTTCTATATTATTCATAATATAATATTTTCTATTATATCTAAAGCAAATATCATTAATTTCACCATTATTAACTTTTATTGAATTATTATATTTTATATAATTATTATTATATATATATACAATTCTAATTTTATAATATAATATAATTATCATCAATTAATATTTTTAATCTATTATCAATTATTATTAATATCATTTTATCAATATATACATTAAAATTATTGAAATATACAAATATAATTTAATTATAACATATTTATATTTTAATTAAATTCATTATAAATTTAATTTATATTATTTATAATATTAAATTAATAATAATATTTTATATATCTTACTATATTTTATATTTATGAATTTTGATTTACTTTAATTTTATTTATATAATAATAATGTTTCATATTTTATATATAATAATATAATATATATCATTAATATATAATATAATTTATAATTATATATATATTTAATTATATCTTATTATAAATATTATTTATATATAATATTTTTACAATTATACTAATTATAAAATATGTAATAACAATATAATAATAAATTATTATATTTATTATTATAATTTTTAAATATATTATAATATAATAAAGTATAAATTTTGAATAATACAATATTAAATAATAATATAATCTAATAATAATTAATAAAATATTAAAATAATAAATTATAATAAATCATTAATAAACAATAATCAAATTATATATAAATAGCAAATTTGTATTTACTTATAATTTATTTATATTTCTATCTATATTTAAATTTATAATTAATTTAATTATTATTGAATATATATAATCAAAAAATAATTATTTAAAATTTAATTATTCATTATTAATTTTTCGTTTTTTTTATTATTTTACAATTTTATATTATTATTCAATTACTGAATTATCATATAATATATATAGATAATATACACATATAATCATATATATCATAACAATAATATATCATTTAGTTTATATTTTTTAATTATTATTTATTATTATTTATATAATTATATTTAAATAAATTATACAATATATAATAAATATAATAATATTTAATAATTAATAATATTAAATAAAATTAATAAAATATTATATATAATAATAAAATAATAATAATAATAATAATAAATTTAATAAAATATTTATATATAATAATTTAATATATATTATAATAATAATATAATAAAATTAATGAATTATTAAATTCAATATAATATCTAATATAAATTAAAAAAATTAATATATAATTAAAAATAAGCATAAAATATATAATCAATATAAATTATAGATTTTCTTTAATTTGACTAATTTTTAATGTTTTTCAATTAACTTTTTTTATAAATTAAATATTTGAATCTAATTATTATCATATTATAATTAATTTTTATTTTCATTATATTATATTATCATTATCTATCTTTTATTTAATTCAATTATCCATTTCATTATTGCAATTTTCATTATTATGATATTTATTCAATTAACAAACAATTTATAATTATATAATAATTAATCAATAATATATATATAATACAATTTAAATTATCTTAATAAATTTTATAATAATTTTATAATAAATTAAATTAATTTTTATTACATAATAATATATTAATAATTATTAATTTATATAACCATATTAAAAAATAATTATATAATTAATATAATATAATATAATTATACAATATTATAATTATTGATATATTATTATTTATATAATTATTATTAATAATAATACAGTAATAATAATAATATTAAATAAATAATAAAAAAAATAATAATATTAATAATAATCAAATTAAATTAATATAAATAATAATTATATATATATAATAATGTAATAATTATAATTTTCAATTTTCAACAATTCATTTATTCATTACCTTTTTCATATTATATATAATACAATTCTTATTATTATCATATTGAAAAATTAATTTAAAATAATATCATATAAAACATAATTCTTTTTGATCATATTTCAAGTATTATTTATTTCTATTATCTTATTTTATATTCTATTTTATTTATTTTTCAATATTATTATTAATCATATTACAATACTATTATTTATAATAATAATTTAATCATATTATATCATTATAATTAATATACATTAATAATATATTTATAATCATTTTTTTAATCTTATAATCATTAAAATATATTAATAATAATTATTATAAATTATCAATATTATTATAATATATTTTAATAATAATAATAATTAATAAATAATTAATATTTATAATAATAATAATAATAATAATATAAAATAATTAAAATATATAATAATAATAAAAAACAATATAAATAATAATAATATTTATAACTATAATATAATATAAAGATTAAATAACTATAATTGATAATACAATAATATAAATTTTGAATTTATCTTAATTTTTATTAATAATTATTAATTATATATGAATCTTATTATAATTATATAATGAATAATAATATAATAATTATAAATCATATATCATAATATTAATAATTAATACAATAATATTATTATATAATATTCAATTTATCATAATTATGCAATTATTATTATATAATATTTTCATCAATTATATATAAAAATTTCCCTTTATCTACATAATATACAATAAATTTATTAATATATTTTATATTATCAAATTATCATTTTGTAATTATTAAATTATTACTTATAATAATCAATCAATTATTATAAAATATTTAATATTATAATATTAAAATATATATATATTACTAATATTAATTATTATTGTATTATATATACATTTTTATGAATAATTACTAATTAAATAATATTAATAATAAAATATAAAAATTATATAATAATTAATAATATTATATATTATAATTATAATTATAATAATTAAATAATTAATATAATAATAATAATTACTAAATATATATATAAAAATAATAATTGTATAATAAATAATAAATATAAATATTTTAATATTATATATATTATCATATTATAAATTTATCATATATTAATTTATACTATATATATTAATTATTTATCATTATTATCATTATTCATAATAATAATTTTATAATATAACAATTAATTAATTTAATATAATATTAATAATATATATATAAATTATATTTCATATCATATTAATTTTATTATTTTGAATTTTTATTCTATTTTATTATTATATATACAATTATTTAATATAATAATAATAAATGAAATAATAATAATAATAATAATTATAAATATATAAATATATATTAATAATTATAATAAAGATATAATAATTAAGATTTTTGCAATATCCAAATTGAAATTATATACATTATAATATTTTTTTAACTTTATATTGACACAATTCATTTTATAATTATAATTATATTTTATATTATATATCATATAATATAATAATCATTATAATATATATAAAATTATTATAATTATATATTCAATTATAAATTATTTATCATTATATTTATGCAATTATTGAATTCATATAAATTATTTAATAATAATAATACAATATAATAAATTATATATAATCAATAAATGTAATTAAATTTTTATTATATTTATTTTATAATTATTTCTATATTATAATTTTTAATATATTATTATTATTATAATAATTATTATCATCATATATAGATAAAATATATATATCATTATAATATAACATTAATTACAATATTAATCATATTATTAATATTAATATTATAATTTTATAATAATAATATTTTAATAATATAATAACAAATAATAATATAATATAATAAAATAATAATAATATATAATATATTAATTTAATAATTATATATATATATTATAAATAATAATATAATTAACATTATATATATATCACATATATATATTTTATTATTTTATATTAATCAATTTATAATTAATACATTATTATAATAATTAAATAATATAAAAGCAAAAATCATTATTAATTTCATTATTTTAATATCATTTTCTCTAATTTTCTTTTTTAATTTTATAATTTTTTTATTTATAATAACAATTTTTTATATTATACAATAAATATATTCTTAAATCTTTTATATTATATCATTAATTATACTATTAATATTATTATTATCATATTATATATTATTAAATTATTTCTTTATTAATTTATTTATATTATTACTCAATATATTATATATAATATATATTTTTAAATAATATAATAATTAATCAATTATTAATATATTATTTAATTATTTTAACATTATAAATAATTAATAATTACATAATAAATAATTAATAATCAATATTATAATAAACATCGTAATATTATATATCTATAATTAATATTATATAATTATAATAATTATTTTGATTATTATAAAGTATATTTTATAATATAAAATAATAATTTAAGAATAATTTTTATAATAACTTTTATATATAATAATAATTATTATATATTATATAAATATAATAATTTAATATAATTTATATAATAATAATAATCATTATAATTATTACATTTTATATTTTTAATTAATATTATGAAATTCTTTTTATATATATATATTATTAATAATATGTTATAATAATATTATCATTATCAATATATAATCATTATATATAATAATATAATATTCATAATATTATTATTAATTGCAATTGTATATTATTAATTTTAATTATGATTTTAAATATATTTAATTAAAATTACAATACTAATAATACATATATAATAATAAATAAATTAATAACATTATCATTAATAATAATTAATATTATATAATAAAAATCATTATATATATATAAGATATAATTTAATTTTAATTATAACTTAGAAATTATAATATTTATAATAATAAAAATATTTAATTATTATATAATATTTATATATATAATATTATATATAATAATAATAATAATAAATAATATAATATAATAAATTATAATTATAATACTTAAATTATATAAATTAAATTTATTATAAATTTTATAATAATTATTTTATTATAACTTCCTAATTATTAATCTTATTACTACATATTAATTTTCAATAATAATTATATAATAATAATATAATATAATTAAAAATATTAAATTTTTTAAATATTAATATATTAAGTAATAATATAATTATATATATTAATAATAATATACAATAATTTAATTTATCAAAATCTATTATCATATTTATCATATTAAATTAATTTTATTCATTCATTAATTATTATATTATACAATATTAATATACAATAATCAAAATAAAATTTATAATAATCATAGGATTTTAATATTTTGCTATTTTCCTTTTGATTTTCTTTTAATATTTTATATAAATATATAATTTATATAATCATCAATATTAATCAATTTATAAATTTTTAATATCATATTATCAATTATCATCATTATTTCTATATTATCATTTATTATTCAATTATTCATTTATAATTTATTCATTAAATAATAATATTGAATAATAAAATAACAAAAATATAATAATATAAACAATAATAATAAAATAATAATTTTATAAATTATTTTACATTATTTAATTATATTTATACGTAATTATTACTGTTAATAATTTATTTTAAATAATACAAATAAAATAATAATAATGATAATAATAATAATAATAATAATAATAATAATATATAATAATAATAATATAATAATATATTAAATTTATTATTTAATATATATATTGTAGATTAATAAAATTAATGTTAATAATTATCTTTATTCCCCTAATAATTGCCAGAAGTCAATAAACAAAATGAATGGAAAAAACGTCATTTTGGAGTACTCTCAAAAGGATATATTCGGCTAGATTTTGCCGCTTTTTCGACTTTTGGGATTTTTTTTTTTCTTTTACCTTTGTTTTTCATTATCTATGGACACAATTCATGTTATTATCATCATTATGATCATGATTATCATAATATTATCGTTATTCATCCACATTATCATCATTTTCACATTATCATCATCATATCATCAATTGCAATTATTATCTCATTATGCAATTATAGGCTAGCATATTATTGCATATTATGCAGTTATAACAGATAATTTACATCTATACTAATAACAACTACAATAAATAATAGTAATAACAATAATAGATAACCATAATAACGTTTTTATAATCATATTTTATATCATTATTCAATTAATATCGCTATACTGTAATTATACTGTTATAATAAGTATTTTTAACAATTAACTACCAGTAGAAATAAAATAATGATAATAATAACAATAAAATATTAAAAAATATTATAACAAGTCAGGTATTATTATAATTATACTTATTATTATTATTATTTTATTATTACAGTTAAATATATTTTTTGGCATAATACTAATAATTAAAGTCAATAATACTAATAATAATAATAATAATAAATAATAAATAATACTAATAATAATAATATAATAAAATAATCAAAATAATGCCTAATAATGAAATCAGAATGATAATAGTAATACTATTAATAATCATCAAATGTTATCAAAATTCTCTTTATTCTCACTTTTATCATCATTATTGTCATGATAATAGGAATTTTGGTAATTATTATCATTATTACCCTAATAATTCCAAAATCATCAAATGATGGAAAAAACGTCATTTTGGAGTCTACTCTCAAAGGCTATATTTCGCTAGATTTTGCCGCTTTTTCGACTTTTGGATTTTTTTCTTTTACCTTTTTTTTATTATATATGGACACAATTCCTGTTATTATCATCATTATTATCATGATTATCATCATTATATCGTTATCATCATATTATCACATTATCATCATTATCATCATCATTATCATCATTATTGCAATTGTTATCATCATTATTGCAATTTATCATTATTATTGCAATTATTGCAGTTATAATATTATTTTTCACTTATAATAATTACTTTTACAATTATACTACAATAATAATAATAATGATAATATAAATAATTATTTAATACATTTAATTAAATTATTAGTAATTATTCTTATTATTATTATTATTGATTATTATTACAGTATATAATTTTGCAATAATACTAATAATATAAAAAATGCTGATACTAACAACAAAAATAATAATAATAATAATAATAAGAATAATAATAATAATATAAAATATATTAATATAATAATATAATAATATATAATAATATAATATTATATATATAATATATATTATTATAATCTATCAAATGTTATCAAATTCTCTTTCTCACTTTATCATCATTATTGTCATGATTAATAGAATTCTGTAATTATTATCATTATACCCTAATAATTCATAATCATCAAATAATGGAAAAAACTCATTTTGGAGTTACTCTCAAAAGTATATTTCGCTAGATTTTGCCCATTTTCGACTTTGGATTTTTCTTTTTACCTTTTTTGTATATATATGGACATTCTGTTAATTATCATCATTATTATCAATATTATCATTATATCGTTATACATCAATTACATCATTTGATCATTATCTCATCAAATTTCTCATTTTTGCATTATTATCTATTTTGATTTTTCATTACTTATTATTATATATGCAATTATTGCATTTATAATATATATTTTACATCTAACTAATAAACAACTACAATAATAATAGTAATAACAATAATAATAACAATAAAATTTTTAATCATTATTTACATTATTCATATTAATAATCTTATTTAATTATTACTTTTATAATAATATTTTACAATTATACTAAGTAAAAATAATAATAATATAATAATAATAATATATTAATACAATCATTATAATAATTAGTATTATTATAATATCATTATTATTTATTTTATTATTACAGTATAATATATTTTTGGAATAATATAATAATTAAAAATAATAAAATAATAATAAATAATAATAAAATAATAAAAAACAATAATAATAATAATTAAAAATATAATATAAATTTTACGTAATAAGATAATTAATATATTAATATTTTATAATTAAATTATGCCAAATTCTTTTATTCTCATTTTATATCTATTTCATTATCTTATAATTATCATTATCTATTACATAATAATATCAAAACATATTGACTTATTGCAAAAGTTATTTATTTTTCAATTATTTCGGAGTTTTACTTTTTTTGAATTTAATTAACACAATATATATTATATATAACATAATTACGATTATTATCATCATTATTTATCATTATTCTATTATATCGTTATCACTCAATTATCATCATTATAATATTATATCATATTAATATATAAAATATTGCAAATATAATTAATATCAAATTATTATTATATATATAAACATTTATATTATAAATAACAATATATTATTTTATATATATTAATATATAATATTTTTATAATATTATTATAATAATATATAATAATAATTATATAATATAATAATAATATTTTAATAATATATAATAAATAAAAAAAATAATAATAAATAATATATTAATAATAATTATTAAATTATATTATATAATTAATTATAATATCATAATGTTATCAAATTCTCTTTATATTTTTTATCATATTATGTATGATAATAAAATCTAGTAATTATTATCATTATTACCCTAATAATTTGCCAAATATCAAATGAAATGAATAAAACGTCATTTTGATTACTCTCAAAGGCTATATTTCGCTAGATTTTGCCGCTTTTTCGACTTTTGGGAATTTTTTTTCTTTTACCTTTTTATTATATATGAAAATCTGTATTATCATCATATTATCATATTATCATTCATTATCTATCATCATGATTATCATCATTATCTCATTATCATCATCATATCATCATTATTGCAATTATTTTCATCATTATTCATTTTATCATTATTATTGCAATTATCATTTATAATATATTTTACATCTATACTATAACACTACAATAATAATAGTATTACATATATATCAATATATAACTTTTATATTATTTATCATTATTTTCAATTAATATCGATTATATATTATTACTTTTAATATTATTTTACATTATACTACATAAAATAATAATAATGATAATAATAACAATAATAATTAATAACATATTATAACAATATTTATATTATTATACTTATTATTATTATTATTTTATTATTACAGTATAATATATTTTTGGCAATAATACTAATAATACTAATAATAATAATAATAATAATAAATAATAATAATAATAATATATAATATTAACATAATATAATATATATTATTAATATATAATTATTATATCATTATCATTTTATAATTAAATTTATAATCTATTATTCAATTTATCATCATATTTTAATTATCAATTAGAATTATAATATTTTACTACTACTAATAACAAATCATCAAAAATAGAAAAACAATAATAATAAAATATAATTTTATAATAATTATTTTATCACTTTTTAATTATTTTTTTTATTATTACTTTTTTAATAATTATTTTGCAATTATACTACTAGTAAAAATGATGATAATGATAATAATAACAATAATAATATTAATAACGATATTATAATAACTATTAACATTATTATTATACTTATTATTATTTTCATTATTGTTATTATTACAGTTATAAAATATGATTTTGGCAATAACTAATAAAAAAAGTAATTAATAATAATAATAATAATACTACTAATAATGATAATAAATAATAATAATATTAATGAATAATAATAATAATACTAATAATAATAATAATAATAATAATATATCATCATACTACATACTCTATCATCATAATAATATAATAAATACTAATGAATACTAATAATATAATCGTACTATAATAATAATAATGCTAATATTGATAATATTAATAATCATCAAATGTTATCAAAATTCTCTTTATTCTCACTTTTATCCTCATTAATTTGTCATGATTAATACGAGTTTGGTAATTATTATCATTATTACCTTAACAAATGCCCAAATCACCAGAGAAATCGAAAAAACGTCATTTTGGAGTATACTCTCAAAAGGCTTATTTCGCTAGATTTTGCCACTTTTTCGACGTTTGTAATTGTTTTCTTTTAGACCTTTTTAGTAATAAATGGATACACAATTCCTGTTACTAATCATCATTATTATCATGTTATCATCAATATTATCATTATTATCATCCTTATCATCATTATCTCATCATTATCATCATTATTAATTATTTATATCATTATTTTAATTAATATCGTAATTACAGTAATTAGTACTGTTATAATAATTATTTTTGCAATTATACTACTAGAAAAATTGATAATAAAGATAATAATAACAATAATAATATTAATAACGATATTATAACGACTATTAACATTATTATTATTACTTATTATTATTATTATTATTAGTATTATTACAGTTTATAATATAAGTGTTTTGGCAATAATACTAATAAAAAGTAATAATAATAATAAAAGAAATAAATAATGAATGATAATAATAATTAATTAAATTATAATAAGAACAATAATATAATAATAATACTCAATATATAATAATAATTGTATTATGTATTATTATTATTATTAGGATTATTATTATTTAGTAATAATAAAAATAAAAATAATAATAATAATACTAATAATATTAATAATAATAACAATATCATAATCATAATAGTACTAAATAATCATCTGATAATATTGATAATAGTAATAATCATCAAAGTTTCAAAATTCTCTTTATTCTCACTTTTAATCTCATTATTGTCATGATTAAACGATTTTTGGTAATTATTATCATTATTACCCTAATAATTGCCAAAATCATCAGAGAATTCAGAAAAAAAAGTCATTTTGGCTGTATACTCTCAAACTAAAGGCTATATTTCGCTAGATTTTGCCGCTTTTTCGGACTTTTGGGAATTTTTTTCCTTTTTACCTTTTTTTTTATTATAAATGAAGACATTCCTGTTATTATCGTCATCATTATTATGATTATCATCAATATTATCCTATCATCATCATTATCATCATTATCATCATTATCATCATCATTCTCATCATTATTGCAATTATTAGTCATCATTATTGCAGTTATTTTTTTTTTAGGAAGGGGAGAATTTTTTTTTTATTATTTCCTTATTATTGCAATTATTGCAGTTATATGTATAATTTTTGTCAACTATACTATAAGACCACAATAATAATAGAATAACACTAACAATAAGCACATAATAACGATACTTATAATCATTATTTATATCATTATTGTTAATTAATATCGTAATTTACGTAATTATTACTGTTATAAATAATTATTTTGGGGGGGGGAAAATTATACTACTAGTAAAAATGATATAATGATAATAATCCACAATCTAATATTAATAACTAGTTATAACGACTATTACATTATTATTATACGTATTATTATTATTATTATTGTTATTATTAAGTTATAATATAATGTTTTGGCATAATAAAAAATGTAATAATAATAATAATAATTATAATAATAAATAATACTAATAATCATAATAATAATAATAATAATAATAACAATAATGACAATTATAATAATTATTAATATTATAATCTTAATAATAATAATAATATAAAATAATGAACTATAAATGAATAATAATAATAATAATATAATAATAATAATAATAATAGTAATAATAATTAATAATGATAATATTGATCATATTAATAATATTATCAAATAGTTATCAAAATTCTCTTATTCTCATTTTTATCCTAATTAGTTATCATGATTAATACGATTTTTGGGAATTATTATCATTATATTACCCTAATAATTGCCAAAATCAATCAGCGAAATCGGGAAAAAAAAACGTCAATTTTGGAGTATACTCTCATAAGGCTAATTTCCGCTAGATTTTTGGCTGCTTTTTCGACTGTTTGGGAATTATTTTCTTTAACGCTTTTTTATTACAATGGAGACAATTCCTGTTATTATCATCATTATTATCATTATTATAACCCATATTATCCATTATCATCATCATTATCATCATCATTATCATCATATCATCTTTTCCTCATCATCATTATCAGCAGTAGTGCAATATATTATCATCATTATTCCATTTATGAATCAATATTATTGCATTAATTGGCAGTTATACTATATAATTTTGGTCAACTACTACAATAACCACAAATATTATAATAGAAATAACAATAATAATAACAATAATACGATAATTATAATATTATTTATATCATTATTTTAATTAATATAGTAATTATAGTAATTATTACTGTATAATAATTATTTTTGCATTACACTACTAGTAAAAATGATAATAATGATAATAAATTAAACAATAATGATATTAATAGCGCTATTATAACGACTCCTTACATTATTATTATACTTATTATTATTATTAGTATTGTTATTTATCACAGTTATAATATATGTTTTGGCATAATACTAAGAAACAAATTGAATAATCATAATAATAAAATACTAATAGATGATAATAATACTCATAATAATAATCAATAATAATAATATATACTACTAATAATATGCGCTAATATACATAATACTCACTACTAACTAATAATAATAATAATACAGTTAATACTAATAATACTCATTATTATTATTATAATATTAATAATAATACTAATCATCATCATAATACTCATAATAAATAATACTGATAATTAGCTAGTCATATACTAATACTAATGATAATATTGATAATATTAATATCATCATGTTATCAAAATTCTCTTATTCCCCTTTTATCCTCATTATTGTCATGATTAATACGATTTTGGTAATTATTATCATTAGTACCCTAATAATTAACCAAATCATCAGAGAAATTGAAAAAAAACGTCATTTTGGAGTATACTCTCAAAAGACTATATTTCACTAGATTTTGCCGCTTTTTCGACTTTTTGGGAATATTTTCTTTTACCTTTTTTTTATTTAAAAGGGCAATTCTTTTATATCATCATTATTATCAGATTTCATCAATATTTCATTATCCTTTTATCAATTTTTTTTTTCATATTATCATCATTATCATCATTATTGCAATTATTATCATCATTATTGCAAATTTTTATATATTATTCAAAATTTTTCAGTTATAATAATAATTTTTAAAAAATTTCTATAACAAAAACATAATAATAAAATAACAATAAAAAAAAATAAAAAGATATTATATAATTTTTTATATCATTATTTTAAAAATATGTAATTAAGAATTATTTTCTGTTTAATAATTATTTTTGCAATTATCCTATAAAAAAAATATGATAATAAAACAATAAAATATTAATAACGATATTTAACACTATTAACTTTTTCTTTTCTTATTTTTATTATATTATTGTTTTTATTACAGTTTAATAAGTTTTGGCAATAATATAAAAAAAAAAAATTTAAAAATAATTAATAATAATAAAAATAAAATTAAATTATTATTATAATATAATAATAATAAAATAATAATAAAAATAATAATAATAATATAATAAATAATAATAATAAAATAAAATAATAAATAAAAATAAAAATAAAGATATATTGTAATATTAATAACACAAAGTTATAAAATTTTTTATTCTCACTTTATCCTATTTTGTCATGATAATAATTTTGGGGAATTTTTATCATTATTCCCTAATAATTGCCCCAAAACATCAGAGAAATCAAAAAAACGTCATTTTTATTACTCTAAAAACTATTTCCTAGATTTTGCCCCTTTTTTTTGACTTTTGGGAAATTTTTTTTTTTTATTTTTTTTTTATAAATGGACAATTCCGTTTTTCATCTTATTTCAGATTATATCATTATATCTTATCATCATCATTTTCATCATTATCATCTTATCATCTCATTATACATTTTGCTTATTTTCATCATTTTTTGAATTATTTCATTTATTGCAATTATTGCTTATAAAATATAATTTTTTAACTATACTAATAACAACAAAATAAAATAGAAAAACAAAAAATAATAACTAATACGATATTTTAATATTATTTATCCCTTATTTTAATTAATTCGTAATTTCGTAAATTTTTACTGTTTTAAAAATTATTTTTGCATTTCATAGAAAAAATAAAAATGATAATAATAAAAATAATATATAAAAATATTAAACGACTATTCATTATTATTAATAATTATTATTATTATTATTTGTTATTATTAAGTTATAATAATTTTTTGGCAATAATATAATAAAAAAATAATAATAATAAAATAATAATAATAAAATAATAATAATAATAAATAAAAAAATAAAAAATAAAAATAAATAATGATAATAATAATAATATTAAAAAATAAAAATATTTTAATAATAAAATAAAACCCTTTTTTTTTTATAATTTTATATATAAATAAATTTGGTAATAATATTTTTATAATTTTAAAAAAATAAAAAATAGAAAAAAACTCATTTTTATAATCTCAAAAGGTTAGAATTTTTCCTTTTTTACTTTAATTTTTTTTTTATTTTTTTTTTTATATATGGAAACCTTTTTTTTTTAATTAAATTAAATTTTTTTTATACTTACCTCTAATCATCAAAATCATCAAAAAATCAAAAATTTTAATCATTTTGAAAATTTTAAACATTTTTTCCCTTTTTCAAATTTTGCGGTTTTGAAAATTTAAAAAAATTTTTTCTTTTTAAAAAATTTTTTAAAATTTTTTTATAATTTACAAATTTCCTTATTATTTTATTATTTTAAAAAATATTTTTAATCATTATTACTATGTAAATAAGTAAAAATCATAATATATTTTTTAAAAAATTTAAAAATTAAAAAGAATTATACCATTATTATTTTTAATTTTATTATTCATTATATTAATTTTTTGCTTTTAAAAATTTAAAAAAAATAAAAATTTTTTTAAAAAATAAATAATAAAAAAAATAAAAATAAATAATAAAATAAAATTTAATAAAAATTTTAAAAAACCGAAATAAAAAAATCTTTTTTTACCCAAAATTATTTAATTAATTTTCGTTTTTACTTTTGGGATTTTACTTTTTTATTATTTGGCCCAATTATTATACTTTAAGATTATAATTTTTGTTTAAAAAATTTCAATAAAATATTAATATATTATACATTTTCAAATTTTTAATTTTTACAAATTTTTATCATTATTTTCTTATTGCAGTATAATATATTTTTCAAAATAAAAAAAATAATAAAATAATATAATAATGAAAAAATAATAATTAAAATAATATTAATAATATTAAAAAATAAATTTAAAAATATAAAAAAAATTTAAAAATAATTTTAATCTATTATAAAAATTATAAAATAATAATTTAATTAATAAAATAAAAATTTTAATAAAATATAAAAATTAAAATAAAACAATTTTATTTTTCTCAAAATTTTTAAATTTTTTTTCTATTTTTCCTTTTTCGGAAAAATTTTGGAATTTTTCTTTTACCCCTTTTTTAAAATATAAAAAACAAAATTTTTTGGATATAATTAAAATTATTTTCAATTTTTTTTTTCGAATTTTAAATTTTTTCTTTTTTATTTTTTTTTAAAAACCAAATTTTTTCATCATATTTTTTAAACAATTTTTTTCATTAATTTTAATCATTTTTTTATTCCAAAATTATTATCATTATTATTTAAAAATTATTGCAAATTTTAAAATTTTTAATGTTTTGGGGAATATATAAAACAAAACAATAAAAAAATAACAAAAATTTAAAAACAATAAAAACGATATTTTAATAATTTTTTTACCATTTTTCTAATAATTTCGTTATTTCTGTGTTATTACTGTTATTAAATTTTTTTGAATTATACTACTAGTAAGAATAAAATAATTAATAAAAACAATAATAAAAATTTAAAAAATTAATATTATAACGATATAATAGTATTTTTATATTTTTTTATTATTATTAAATTTTTTTTTTTTTTATTTTTATTATAATATATTTTTTTTCAATAATAATAATAATAAATAATAATAATAATAATAATAATAATAATAATAATAAAAAAAAATTAAAAAAATAAATAAAAATAATAAATAAAAATAAAATATTAAATAATAATAATAAGGATCATAAAAATTATAATATTAATAATATTAATAATCATCAAATGTTATAAAAATTCTTTTATTCTCCCTTTTTTTATCATTATTTTCATGATAAACCATTCTGGTAATTATTATCATTATTACCCTAAAAATTTTCCAAAATCTCAAGAATGAAAAAAAATCATTTTGGTTTCTCTAAAAGGCTATATTTCGAGATTTTCCCTTTTTTTTGATTTGGGAATTTTTTTTTTTTTACCTTTTTTTTTAAATTTTTATGGAAAAATTCCCGTTATTATCATCATTATTATCATATTTCTTTCATTCTATCTTAATCATCATTCATCATAAACATCATTTTCATCATCATTTCATCATTTTGCAAATTTTTACTCTTATTGAAAATTTTTACATTATTATTCAATTATTGCATTAAAAAATATTTGTAACTTATACTAAAAAACAATAATAATAGTAAAAAACAATAAAATAACATAATAAAAGAATTTTAATAATTTTTATACCCTTTTTCTAATTAAATTTTGTTATTACGATTATTACTGTTTTAATTTATTTTTTTCAATTATTCTACTATAAAAAAAATAAAATGATAATAAAACAAAAATAATTTAATAAAAATATTTAAAACTTCAAAAATATTATTATTATTATATTTTATTATTATTTTTTGTTATTATTACAGTTTAATATATTTTTTTGGCAAAAAATTTAAAAAATAAAAAATAATAATAATAATAATAATTTAAAAATAAAAATTAATAAAAATAATAATAAAATAATAATAATGATAATAATAATAAAAAATATAATAATAATAAAAATATTAAAAATAATTTTAATAATATTTTAAAAATGTTAATAAATTTTTTAAATTCTATTTTAAAATTTTATTTATAAAATATTTGGGAAATTAAATTATATTATTATAATATTAAAAAAAAAATAAAAATAAAAAAATCATTTTAGTATTTAAAAATATAAATTTTTAAATTTCCCTTTTTCACTTTTTTTTTTCCTTTTTACCTTTTTTTTTTATTATTTAAATTTTTTATTAAAAAAAAAACAAACCAATTCCAAATTATTTTTCTAATTTTCCCTTTATTTTTTAAATTTTTTTTTACCCCCTTTTTTATTATAATAATCAATTATTCAATTTATGTTTTTTTTTTAAAAAAATTTTTTAAATTTCAAAAAATTTTCTTATCATTTATTTTTTTTTTTTTTCCCCAATTAAATTTTTGTTATAATATTATTTTTTTAAATTCTAATAAAAAAATAATTTAAAAAATAAAATAATAATAAAAATAAAAAAATTTTAATAATTATTTTTTACCTTTTTATTTTTCTTATTTTCTGTTAAAAATTTCGTTTAATTAATTTTTATTTAAATAAATAAAAATAATATAATTAAAAAAATAATATTAATAATAAATTATAACCCTATAAATTTATTATATTTATTATTATTATAAAAAATGTATATTTTAATAATTTTTAAAAAAAATAAAAATAAAAATTAATAAAAAAAATAGTAAAATAAAAATAAATAAAAATATAATAATCCAAACAAAAAAAAAAAACAAAAAAACCAAAAAAAAAAAATATTTTAATATTAAAATATATTTTAATTTTTTTTTTTTTTTTTACAAAAAAAAAAATTTTTTTTTTTTTTTTTTTTTATATATAATTTCCACCAAAACAAACAAATAATTAAAATATAAAGAAATTTAAAATTTTTATTATATGAAAACTATATTTTTTTGGTTTTTTTTTTTTTAAATTTTACCCTTTTTTTTTATAATAACAATTTTAATTATATTTATTATCTATTTTTATTTTTAATTTTTATATTATTATTTAATATATATATTATATAATATAAAAAATTTTAATATTAAAAATAATTTTTTGAATTAATAATTTTTATATTATTATATAATATATATTTTTTACTTTTTTAATAAGAAAAAAATATAGATAAATAATAAAAATAATAAAAATTTATAAAAATATTTTTAATTTTTTAAAAAAAATTTTTTTAATTTTAAACAAAAACAAAATATATAAAAAAAGATAATTTTAATAAAATTAATATTAATATATTTAAAATATATATATTTTTTTTTTTTTTTTTTTTTTTTAATTTATATATATAAAAAAAATATAATTATAAAATTTATAAAAATATATTTAAAATTATATAATATAATAATATATTTTATTATAATAAAATATTAAAAAAAATTAATAATAATAAAATAATAAAAAATAATAATATTTTTTTTTTTTTTTTTTTTTGTATAAAAAAAATAATAATAATATATATTTAAAAATTTTAAAAAATTTAATTTATAAACTTCTTTTTTTTATTTTTATATATTATTTTAAAATTAATATTTTTAATATATAATATTATAATCTTAAATATAAAAATTGAAAAATATTTTATTTATTAAAATATATTTAAATTTTTTTATTTTTAATTTTTTTTTAAAATTTTTTTAATATATATATAAAATTTTATTTATATATTATATATTTTATTTAATATTTAATTATAATAAAATTAATATTATTAATTTATATATTTTTTTTTTTTTTTTTGATATTTTATTTATAATAATATTTTTAAATATAAAAAACAAAAAAAAAAAAACCAAAAAAAAACAATATAATTATATATATATAAATTTTTTTATTTTTTATATTAGATTCTTTATAATTTTTAATTCTATATAGAATAATAATATATAATAATAAATAAAAATAAATAATAATATTTTTTGTATATAATATATTATTTTTATATAATTTATTATTACATTATAAATATATTTTGAATAATAATAATAATATAATATATATAATATAAAAATATTAATTTTAATATATTAATATAAATTAAAAAAAAAAAAATTAAAAAACCATTTTAATATTATTTTAAAATATTTTATTATATATTTATTTTTATACTAATATAAATTATTATATATATTATAATATTATATATATATTATTTTATATATAATTAATATATATTTTTTTTCTTTTTATATATATATTAATATATATATATATATATATATATAAATTATATAATTATTAAAAAAAAAAACCCCCCAAAAAAAAAAATTAAAAATTTAAAAAAATAATAAATATTAATATAAAATTAAAAAAAATTTAAAAAAAAAAATTTTTAATTATAATATATTTAAATATTTATTAAAATTTTTTATTTTAATTTTTTTTTTTTTTTTATTTTTATATATATAAAATATATATATATATATATATATATATTTTTTTTTTTTTTTTTTATAATATTATATGACATGAGGGTTACTGGTATATGCAAGAGAATCATGGGTAGGTATTATTGATTGTTTTCCTTACAACTCGCCGGTGGGTGATGCAATAGCACGCTCCCAGGGTTATTGGCAACATACACATTCCGGCGACGGTACGTATACGGGATAAATGTAGGTTGCGTGGAACGGGCTGAGGGGGGTAAATGCATCAAACTGTTGCAAAGTAGCCATCTGTAGAGAGATTATACTAGGAAGAGAAATGTTATAGGATGGCAATGACACCGACATGCATTGCAGGTAGGAGGTATTCATTGCAATCTTCCTTTGTATGTATGGGTGGCTGTAATAAATAAGATAAGGAAATCAGTTCACATGAGGCTGGAAGAACAAAGCACCTTGTAGAACAACATCGGGGTTATGCTTGTTACACATAACTGTAGTTGTAGTAGCCTTGAAGAAAAATAATAAGGTAATGTCGGGAAATGAGAACCACGAATTTCAGAGAATGTGCACTGACCTATAATGTTATGGTTTGTAATGAGTGCCCTGGAGCAAGATCGCATATTTGTGTCAAGTGCCAGAAGCGATAAAGTGCAAACAAATGTGCGAGGAGTGGTCTTTGCACAGTTATCTAAGAAATCTGCTGGTGGGATAGAAATAGCCTGGCCGTGAAGGGATTTTAGGATGAGTGAATGTTGGTTTAAAGTGAAGGTGTTATTTGTTTTGTATGGGAATGGGTGAATGAAATAAGCCTCGAAGGTAGTTTCAGGGGAGAGTGGAATGAATACAGAGACCGGAAATTGTGAGGTAAGACTTTAGAGTAGAGTAGAACTGAATTCGTTGCTTTAGAGGAAAAAGAGGCTTAACATTAACAGAGATATTGTGGAGAATAGGGCGTATGCCTAGGGGGTAGGGCATGGCGGTCGGCAGACGACAAAGTGAAGAATGATAAGCCGAAGAGTAGTAAGATCTGGAAGATAAAAATCAATTAGTCTTCGTCGGCCGGGGAGGAATAGTACCTGTGAGCAATCTTTAGAACGTCGAAATGAGACCAATATTGTTCACCTGACTGTATGCATTTAATATAGGCCTTGTTGTTCTTTACATTAATTACTCTAAATGGACCTTCAAATCTAGGAGCAAGCTTTGACTTAATATTGAGTTGCTGGTTGACTTTTCTAAATACTAGTGCTCCAACTTCAATGTCCTTGTGGATGGCAACTTTGTATTGAAATGACAGTATTTTATCTCTGGAGTTAGTCAAATGCTTCTTTGTGATCTGGAAGATTGACTTGTTTCTATTTAAAAGATTTTCACATAATTATCATTATATGAAGGAACTTGATTTTCATCAAAGAGGTCATAGGGTAGTCTTTTATCCATTCCATATAAAAGAAAATGTGGGGTGTCACCTAAGGGAGAATGGAATGTACTATTAATACAAGACTGGGTTGTCAATAGTGATTCATCCCATATGTCCGATGTCGCATCAACAAGCGATCTCATTAATGAGAGGATGGAGGAGTTGAGCCTTTCTGTAATACCATTACTTTGTGGGCGGTAAGGGAGAATGTTAACACGAATTACATTCATGATATCACTTAACTTATCCATGACCTTGTTATGAAATTCAGTCCCGTTATCAGTAGAAAAATGCATGGGGGCTGAATATCTTAGACAGAAGTCATGGAAAGCATGTGCAACAACATTTGCTGATTTGTTGTGCACGGGGACTATTTCACAAAAACGAGTGAAGTTATCAATGAAGACTAAATATAACGATTTCCATTGCGAAAAGGGTAGAAAACCTGACAATGTGTCACAAGAGACCTTCTGGAAGGGAAAGTCGGGAATGTCATATTACAATGCAGTGGCTGGGTCACTGGTATTTCCTTTGTAATATGGGCATTGCTTGCAAGACTGAACAGGGCTCAGCAATTTTGCTAATGAGGTGTGGGAAAAAGAAGCGTTGCTGATCTAAGTGAATTGCCTTATACTTACCACAGTGTGCAGCTTCTTTCGATTCATGGAAAAGAGGAAGGATTCGACCTTCAAGAGATTCAGGAATAACTACAAGTTTACGAGATGCCTTGAGCTTTCTTGTCCTAAATCGAGACTTGTAGCAAAGTAGACCGTTAGCATCGAGGTACAATGACTTACTCGAACATGTCTGCTAGGGGGAGGTATTTCATTCCTTTCTAAGGTTTGAATTAAGGGGCCGTACAGATTATCATTACGTTGCACCAGCCGGATCTCGTCCTCCGTGGGGGGTCCATGGGAGGTACGGCTGAGAGCACAAGACCGGGGAGGTAACAGAATGAATGGGTCGGACGGCGACCGTACTGTGCAGCCGGATCTCGCCTCCGAAGGATCCTCAACGGTAGGCGCGGCAGTATTTACCAAGATCGGTGCAATGTCAGAGAATTTCATCTTGCGGGAGGCAAAGGTGGGCGAGGAGCTAGATTCAAGCAGGTTGTGAGCGTCAGAGAGGGGAGCGCATGATAGCGTGTCGGCAACATTTTGCTTCCTGGGTAAATAACAATGGTGACGTAAAACCCTCTGCTAGAACTTCAATTGCGCGGGCGCGTCGTCCATGAGGGTCCCTACCTTTAAATATGGACGTGAGGGGGGAATGATCAGTGTGCACTTCTATCTGATATCCCAAGATTAGCTCTCGAAAGTGACGGAGGGCCCATGTGATACTTAGTAGTTCACGGTCCGTCGTATGATAGCGTTTCTCCCGCTGAATTGAGGGCGCGACTTGCAAAAGCAATGGCTGTGTTTTTCCAGAATGGCCATGTTTCTGGTGGAGTACTGCTCCGAGCCCGAGGTTTGAGGCATCAGTGGTGAGGACAAAAGGCAAGCTGAAATCGGGGAAGGCTAAGAGTGGAGCCTTAATTAATTGCGACTTAAGAGTTGTAAATGTGGCTTTTTCCTCGTCTGTCCACTGCCAAATAGAATCCTTTTTAAGGAGATGATTAAGCGGTGTCGCGATGGACCTGTAATCTTGAATGAACGGCCTGTAAAAACCTGAAAGGCCTAAAAATGATCTCAATTCCTTCTGGTTCTTAGGTGTTGGAAAGTCGGGAATGGCTTTAAAATTTTGAATCATTAGGTGCAATACCTTTAGATGACAAGGTATGGCCTAAGAATTCTAACTTAGATTTGAAGAACTGACACTTGCTAGGTTGAATAGTTAATCCTGCAGTTGATAGCCTATTGAAAACCTGATGCAATTTATTCTCGTGTTCAGAGAGGGAGGGCGAGCAAATTAAAATATCATTTAAATACACGATCGTTAATTAATCCTGATAGTACAAGTGACATTAATCTGCTAAATGTAAAAGGGAATTGCGAAGGCCAAAAGGGCATACTAAAAATTCAAAGTGTCCCATATGAGTCGAGAAAGCCGTATATGGCACGCTCTCAGGAGCCACAGGGACTTGCAGGAAGCCTTTAGCAAGGTCAATAGTTGAAAAAATCTTATTATTAGAGCCAATGTCTTGTAACAGCAATCTAAGATTAGGAATTGGGATGGATTCTGGCACTGTTATTTTATTCAACTTGCGATAGTCGACCACTGGGCGGAAAGTATTATCCTTCTTTGGAACAAGGAGGAGGGGGGAGGCCCAGGGTGAATTGCTTGGTTGAATAAGATTCATGTCCAACATTGTTTTAACCTCCTTTTCCAAGCCCTGTCGCTTTGAATGAGGGATCTTATAACTTGATATGTATGAAGGCTTAGCATCAGGCTCGAGGGTAATGGAGTGTTGAAGCAATGTTGTTTTTTCTGATAGGACGGCCTTGGTTGGCAGTACGCTTGGGAGTTCTTTAAACAAGTTAATCAAAATATCATATCCTTCATGAAAATCTAAACTTTGCTTCAGAACATGATCAGAGCTCTGCTCATCAGGGGAAGATGATGTTGCAGTGGCAGAAAAAACAGGGGAGGGAGCAGGTAAATCAAATTCGCAGATAGGCAAGTCTGTGAATTCATAGGATATTACAGGTACACCAGCGTTAATAGTCCCAAAGGGACCGGGGTCAGATTAAATACATGCACCTGACATCTATTATCAGTAATATTATACAAGGAAGGTAATGTTGCACAACCTTTTACTCGTGTATTATCAGGTAATATCAAAGCAGTACCAGGAAGGAGAGTGAGGTGCAGAGAAGAGGTGACTATGGTCATGTGTGACTTCATAGATTGTCATTGCGGGTGTGAAGGGGTCGGTATGCGTCCATAGGCAAGAGGGAGTCCTTAACAGGTAATTCTGACCATTAAAAGTAATGCTAATTACTGCGAGGGTAGAGGAAATTCCTGTACGGTATAAGAAATCATGACCCAACAAGATTCTTCTACGACAAACTTGTGAGCAAAAATTTCACTACCAAGAGAAATGTTAAGGACTTTGTTGCCTAAAGCTGATATCTTATCTCCTGTTATCCCACAAATGGTGGTTTGACTCGGTTGCAAATCTAATGATAATTCGAAATTCTGCAAAGTATCCAACGAGACCACAGAACAAGAAGATCCCCTGTCTAAGAAGAAATATGCAGGCTTGCCATTTAATATAGATGGAAGCAATGGCGGCTGAGTGATATCATTAGGGATGCAACTAATTGAGACAATGTGATGTGTTACCGGTATTGTTGCCGTGTCTGGGTGTTTTGGCTTTTCCCTAAAAAAATGGCGGTTTGCTTGGCGTTGCCGGAGCAATCTGTACGTTTGACTCACCTGGTCTGGGAACGCCGAGCAGTGAGCCCATGGATGTGAGGGCGTGCCATGATAAGGGCAGTATGGAGTCGAATAACATGAGTCGGCACCGTGACCTTTTGCACAACAGTTGAAACACTGATCCCTGTCCGGTGCCCAGTTTGTGACACAAGGTTGTTTATGTCTGGGAACATGAGGTGAGTTAGATGACGGGGGAAAATGAGTCTTATGTCCCGTATTATATTTGTGAGGGGTGTTGTGTTTGGACTGTTGTGGTCTCGTGTCATTGTTGTGGAACCGCGGGTTAGGGTTGCGTTGTGGTTTGTCGTTTGGTTGTTTGTTTTTGTTTTTGGTGTGTTCGCCTTAGTAGTGTGAATGCCTGCATTGACCGATACAGTGGGATCCTTCTCTCTGATTGACTTGGCAAATTCGCCGGGTAACTAAAGTAAATCGGTATCCTCACAAGGTTCCCAAACTTGCTCTTGTACAGAAGTAGGTAACAAAGCAACTAGGATAGATTTCACCATATACGTCAAGGAGGAGACGTGATGTTCGTTGAACAAGGATTTAATGTGGGAGTCACGGTTGTGACTCCATTTTGAAACTTGACCCCGAAAACTGATTGATAAAATATCGAATGTCTTCTGACAAAGAAGCAGGCTTTAAATGAATAAGTCTCGCAAACTGAATATGATGACTTACATCTAAGGATTTGAACGAAGATCTAAAAATATCTTTGAAATAACTCCAACTGCGCAAATCGGATGGCAATGTCTTGAAGGCATTAATCGCGTTTCGTACTTTTGCTGAGGTCAACTCTAAACGTGTTTCAGCCGCGTTTACGCATTTATTGCCAAAGAAGGGTCATCTCTAGACATTCCACCTTGAATAATCATAGATTCAACATTTTCCAAGAAATCTTCAACCGGAATGGACGAGCCATCAATTTCTGTACGATATTGAATGTCTGATGGGGTTGAAACATCATGTTTGAGAAAGGGGGTTGGGAAGGGGTCAGGTCTGAGGGGGGGTCAGTGGTGGAATTAGCAGTTGAAGGCTTAATGGGGGAAGTCAGAGATAATCGGGAACCGGGCGGGAGGGAGAATGCGAAGTTAAATTATCCAACCCGAAGAAAATTTCACTAGTTTCTCTGAGATTCCTGAATATTTTACCACTTCGTAATTCACTCATGAATAGTGGCCTCCAGCCACGAGGATCCCTCGAGGCGAGTCTCCAGGTAGCCTACGGGCCATCTCTAGTTCCTCGCGACAGGTCTCGTCGAGTTGCCAAAGCCATGATCTCCTGGGTCTCCCAAAGGCTACCTCCATCCAGGAGACAAGAGACAACCTGATGGGCAGGGTCGTCCACAGGAAACGAGCTAGGTGCCCATATAGCTTGAGTTGGCGATCTTATATATATAAAAATATATATAATATATATATATAATATATATATATAATATATATTGTGTGTGTGTGTGTGTGTGTGTGTGTGTGTGTATGTATGTATATTTAATTGTTTATGTATATATACACTTGTATAATTATATATGTGTGGGTTTATGTGTGTGTGTGTGTGTGCGTGTGTGTGTGTCTGTGTGTGTGTGTGTGTGTTTGTGGTGTGTTTGTGTTTTTGTTCTT
>NW_023657889.1:0-38797 GCF_015228065.2 Penaeus monodon
TTTTCCCTCTACGCGACGGTTCAACAAACCGCTCTACTAGCGTCGGAGCTCCCTATTGAGCAACTAGCGGACGAGATTCTAGCCATCTAGACTACCGCACAAGTTTCAGCTGTAGACACTCCCCCCACCTTGGATGCCCTCACGACACAGGTTGCAGAACTCACAACTGCCGTTCGACAACTTTCAGCCCGCGAACCTTCACCACGTCCCAGATCCCGCCATCGCAGTCCTGCATCACCCCGGTTCAGCCGCGATTGTGGACGAGACTACGCGCCCCAGTACCGTCACACCTACAGCCGCCGCCGTTCCCCAACTCCAGGTAGCTACTGTTGCTACCATTCCAGATTTGGCAGCAGGGCGCGTCGGTGCGAACCCCCTTGCTCGTGGCCGGGAAACGGACACCGCGGGAACTAGTAGCGCCGATCTCTCGCGGCCCCAGACGGCGCCTACTCTACGTCCGCGACAACAACTCCCGCCTGCGGTTCTTGGTGGACACAGGAGCGGAAGTCTCTCATTCCCGCATCCTACAAAGACAGACAATCGCCTGCTTCTCGCACGTTGAGGCTGCCAACTGTTCGCCCATCAACGTATACGGTGAGCGTTCATGACCCTCCTTTTCAGCAGCGCTCCGCACTCGAAGCTGACGTGGGTTTTCCTTGTCGCCGACGTACAGCAGCCGATCCTCGGTGCTGGTTTCCTGGCTCACCACGGATTCACGGTGGACCTTAGGCGGGAGTCCCTTGTGCACCAGTCAAGGACCCGCACCTTCGCCTCGGCCCTGGTATGTGTCCCTCGGATATACACGGTACTGCCCAACCAGTGCCCTTACAGAGCTGTGCTGCGCGAGTTTCCAGCGCTGACGAAGCCCATCAACGTGGCAACGACACCACCACACACTGTCAAGCACCACATCGTCACGACTGGACCAGTCTATTCCCGCTGCAGGCCACTCGCACCAAATCGCTTCCGCATTGCACAGGCAGAGTTCGAGCACATGCGAGAGCTCGGCATCATACGCCCTTCCAGCAGCCAGTGGGCATCTCCCCCTGCAACCTTGTTCGTAAGAAGGACGGCGACTGGCATCCCTGTGGGGATTATCGTCACCTCAACACAGCCACCGCACCGGACCGCTACCCCCTCCCGCACCTCCACTCCTTCACACGGGAGCTCTCGGGATGCACGATTTTCTCTAAAATCAACCTCGTCAGAGTGTACCACTAAATCGCCATCGCTGAGGAGGACATCCCGAAGACAGCTGTGACCACGCCCTTCGGCCTGTACGAATTCCTGTGAATGCCGTTCGGACTCCGCAACACTGCCCAGACCTTCCAGCGCTTCATGGACGATGTCACCCGTGGCCTACAAGGTGTCTTCATCTACACTGACGGTATACTCATCGCCAGCAGCAACAGTGAGGAACACCAGCAGCACCTCCGGGCCCTCTTCGACCGCCTGCAGGGAGCCGGAGTCATCATCAACCCTGGTAAGAGTCTTTTCGGAGTCACCTCTCCCACCTTTCTAGGTCACACGATTCACACGCTGACGGCATTACCCCAGCTCAGGAGAAGGTCAGCAGCATCAGGCAGTTCCGTAAGCCAACAATGAAGAGACAGCTTTGGAAGTACCTCGGCATGATTAACTTCTTCCCGAGGTGTGCACTTCTTCTGGCTCCTCTGCAACGTCTCCTCGCTCCATCCCGGTTGGGACGTGGCAGAGATGTTACTTGGACCTCTGAGGTGATTGAAGCTTTCGAGGCTAGCAAGGACGCCTTAGCCTCGGTGACCCTCCTCAACCACCCGCAGCAGAGAGCAAGGCTCAATATAGCCGTCGACGCCTCGGACACCAGCCTGGAAGCAGTTTTGGCAACAAGATCCATGTACTGGTTGGCACCTCTGGCTTTCTTTTCACACGACGCTCACCCACAACAAAATAGGTACGTGCCTTCGCAAGGAGCTCCTTGCCGGTGTATACGGCCATCAACACTGTTCCGGACATACGTCGAGGGAAAGGACTTTCCAAATCTTGACAGGGACAACAAGCCCCTCACCTTCGCCTGCACAACATAGTCTCCGTACGTCCCGCGGAAGAGAGGCACCTGGTTTCGTTTGCCCAGTTCACCACTGCTACGCCACATCCGAAGCAACAACACACCAGGCTGCGACGCCCTAATCCGAGTCTCGATATCCATGGTAAGTGAGAGCACACCCCAATCGACTACCAGCTGGTTTGCAGGAGCAGCAACACGACCCTTCCCTCCCCAGGCTCACCGACTGAGATACCTCCTCAGCTAGAGCAGGTGCAGATTCAGGGCTCTCAGGACCACCAATCCTCTGCGACATCACCTGGCTTGACCCTGTCCTTACATCCCTCCATCACTCCGCGCAGTTTTTCGGGCTTACACATGCTCATAAGGAATCCGCGCAACACAGGACCTGAATCCTCAGCAAAGTCGTCTGGCCCGGGCATCAATAGATACATCCGGGGCAGTGGTTTTGCCCTGCATCATAATGCCAGCGCAGTAATGTTCACCGACACACCTAAATCTCCCCCGCAGGTGTTCCTTGTACCAGATGGCCCGCTTCCGAGCATGTCACCTCGACGTAGTCGTCCCCTACCAAGCAGACTAGTTCACTATGTCCTGATGATGGATTGCCGTTTTACCAGGTGGCCTGGAGGCCACACCTTCCATGACAACACCACTCACTGCCGCCACCATTGCAAGACCATCATCACACCTGGTATATCTCGCTACAGACTCCAGTGACGGTCACAACCACCAGAGGTCCTCGTTCGATGTCCGAGCTCTGGACGGCAGCTGGTTGATCCTTCTGTCTCAAAGCGCTCCGACAACATCATACCATCCCCAGTTGCCAATGCATGGGGTGGAGCGCCTACACCGCCACTTGGAAGAGGCCCTCACATGCTTCTTCTCCCGCCCGACACTGGTGGGAACCAGTTGCCCTTGGCACTCCTACACTACTGACCTCTTTCAAGCAGGATCTTCGGTGCAACCCGCCAGAGATGGTCTAGGACCCCACCATAGCTCTCCCTGCTGACTTTTCTAGTCAACTCCGAAAATCAGGCCCGGGAACCATTCGACAGCCACTTCGCGACCCGCATGGCCTGCATCCGCTCTCGTCCTATAGTACATCACTGCAACGAGACATCTACTTTGCCCCGTGACCTCCATAGACTGCTACTGTCTTCATAAGACAACCCCAAGCCTCCCTCTGCCCCACTTGAGGAACCCTTCCCAGTCATTAAGCTGGCAGTAAAACCATCACCATCCGGCGTCCACAAGGAGAAACGACACCGTCATCATTGACCGTTGCTAAGCATGCCGCTTCTCCAGAGCAATGCAGGATCGCGACGGTTCGTTTCGCGACCGCTACAACAACTGGAAGGGAGTGCTGTGGGTGCAAAGAAGCTTCTCGCGCTTGGTAGATTCAGGTCCCAGGCGGTTTGGTGGCGATCCAACTCACCGCCAATCACCGCACAGCTCATCGACCTGAACCTGGAGTATACATTGAGCTGGCATATTTAAGCCGCAAAGTCCAAAAGAAACGCACTCACTCATCGGCGAGGTCTCTCACCCGAACCTAATTGTACCTTCCAAATAAAGAGTAATTTGACTTCTTATGTGTTTGCCTACAAACCACAGTATCATGGAAATCTTTTGGGCACAATCCATAAATTTATATATGGGCTTTCAGATTTAGCTTATCACACTAGAGGAAAAAATATCTTGGGTTAGTCTTCTTAGTACCCTCCACATGGATTAATTCTATTGCCCTAAAATGGCTTATTTTGTTTGTTTAAATATGCTAACATTATATATTACTCTATATATTCTTCTAAATAAAATGGGATAGAAAAACATCTTTTGAATACCAAACTAAACGTTTAATGTGCTATTCCATTTTCTTTATTTTTCTATCTTTTCACTAGGAGTTTAAAATAAAAATGTCATTTCAAAATATCTAATTTTTTCATCCCTCTCTCTCGACTTAAGATAGAAAATACCAAAGGTTTTCCTTTAACTTTCAGAAATTACTTTCACATTTTACACAAACAATCCAGTAAATGATTAATGAGAAAAAAAAACAAAAAAAAAACAGTAAGTTAATAGTTTGATGGTGATCGTATTCTCTCTACTCCAAGAGCTGTGGTCTTCCTGCATGGGGAGCACCTCTCACCTCATCATCATCCATTCTGAGTAGTTTTTGCCGCGGTACTGGAATGATGTGGATTGTTTTGCTGATTTCTCACTTCGCTAACTTGCCTTCAAATCTCGACGCCGCCAGTATCCGAGCAGGATGTCAGCATTCCTTACCATCTTCTTGATTCTGGAAAAAGTGATTGTGAGAATGTGTCTACCTTGTTTACCTTGGTTGAAACTCAGTAGGATATTTGTCTTTGAAATTAAATTGGTTGTCTTGTGAGTAAAGCAAAAATTACAAAAACTTCCACAACACCATTACTTTCATAAATACAATATTAAAAATATACCATGATTATGTATGACAACAATTAGCCTATTCAAAATGACCAATATACAATCAATATACTTGAAAGCTTACTTCTCAAAGCATCTATAAGACTTTGATGTTGGGTAGTTGGGTCATTTGGGAGGATATCGGTGACATACTGGTCCAGTTTTCCCCATCCTGCTCACAGCTGTTGTCACTGCAGCTAAAGCAATCTGTCACAGATATATTAGGATTTCCTTAATCATCCTCACCTATATATATGTACATAAATGAACAAATCCTCCTGCTTTAAGTCACTGGATCGCCAGCTATCGAGGAGTTGCCATGAAGAATTTTGGCCAAGAAGATGTGTGGCTTGATATTTCATGTAAAACAGTGTACAAGCTTTGGAAGTGACACTGACTCAGTGGGGTTTTCAGGAACTCATTTCACGAGCAGGGCCGTTTTCCATCTGTCCACACGGGTAGTTTTACTACCCTCACCCATGCTTGCGAGAGTCTCTCCAGGATGACACATGAATAATACATTAATCCATTGATCTGGATGCTTTTATAGCATTGCATTGTGTGGCTTGTACACTGATGTAACAACACTCTTGTGAGATGACAAGACTCTATGCCTCCCCTTTGCAATGCTATTTTCTTTTTTTATACATAATTTTTTTTTTTTCCAATGTCCATATTTGTCATTTGATTTGCTTTATCCTGATGATAATAAATTTTTCTTTTCACAGACTCATATGATCATTTCTAGGTATTCCGACTCATTTGCCACATAAACAATAAGTACATTATTTGTCACATGTTATTAATTTTTCATAATATTCAATATTCTGTAATACCCCTACACTGTTTGGTTTCGTGGCCAGGAATGGATTCCTGAGCGTGAAATTAGCATCCTCCCTAGACGCAACCAAACGCTTCCATTCATGTCCAGACTTACATTCCACTCGTTTAAGAATGATTAATGCAAAAGCATTATAAAACACTAACTAAATGTCAAATGAGTTTCAATCGCCCTCCTAGAGCTTCGTGCACTTATGTGCGGCTTTCACCTTCACCCCTGCCTTTAGCCAAACGCTTATGACGGCCAGTTCATGTCCCCCCTCTGCCCACAGCCCTGTTATTCCCATAGCACGGTATATTTACGTCACCCACCCCTCAAGGCAAATTTTTTCTGGGTGATGCACATCATCAGATCATAGGGGTTAATAATAATAAATAAATAAATAAATAAAGAAAGAAAGAAAGAAAGAAAGAAAGAAAAAAAAAAGAGAGAGAGAGTAAAAATAAAATAAATTAATGAAATCTCCCTGTTACTTATTGTTACTACTATTGCACATGGTGTAAACCACCTGGAGATATAACATGGAAGCTGCTTAATGAAAACAGTCTATTATCATCTTGATACAGCACAGCAGATAGCAAATATAGACTTCGGAAAATAGAATCAGCATAATTTTTTTTTTACAGCATTGCAGAGGCAGAGGCAGAGTCTAGATACTGCTTATGAGGTCATGCTGGGTGGGCTTATAATGAGAAGGCCACATAAGTAAGCCTAATGCCTACATTTGGTCTGTGCACGTACTGGCAAGGATCTGGATCCAATGTTTAAATGTGATATACAAAATAATCCATTTATTTATACAGATCCTTGACATAAACAATAATCAAACACATTTAAAAGTACTTAGATTTCAAGAGCAGGCTTACCTGACCAGGAGTATATAGAATAATTGCATCAGTTAAGTTTACCCTTTCAAGGAACTCTTCCACATGGGGTCGCAATCTTTCTGGATCTCTTAGCTGTGGGAACCTTGTCTGAATCCAAGGAATAAAGAAGATTACCATTAATTACTTCTTGGGCTATAATTCATTTCTTCTTTCATAATATATGTTTCAACTAAATTGTATTCCATGAAAGAATATAACTTGTTCATGATTAAGAAGGTCTTCATATTTCCACTGATGAGCAAATTTATGTATCTTAATAATCACATACCACATGCCTTATGTCATGGCATGCCTTCTACTGGGCGGAATGGTTGGTGAATAATGAGATGAAATTGTAATTCTTGTGTTAGCTGCAGTTCATTGTTTAAAATAATCTCAGCAGCTTTCTTCTTATCTCCTCTTACATTATGCACAAAATCATTGATTGTGACATAAAATTCTTCAATTTTACAAGCAAGATATACACAGGTCACTCTGCAAAAGAATATCTTATTTGAACATCAACTAATAACATGAGAATCAAATATATTGCATAGCAAGAAGGTGAATTTCAAAACAAGAACTTTCCAAGTTTGATTTCAAGAAACATTATTTTTATATGATTATGTAGAGTATACTTTATAACATTCTCACACACACACACAGACAAATATACATATATATATATATATATACATATATATATATATATATATATATATATATATATATATACATATATATATATATATATATATAATATATATCTATCATATATTCATCTTATATATATATATATATGCATATATAGTATCTATATGCTATATAACTAATACTATATATATATAATCATATTTATATATATATAGCATATATATATCTATATAGATTCTTATCACTATTATATATATTATGCACTATATATATCATCTATATCTCTCATATATATATATGTAATATCTTCTTTCTCTCTTTCATCAAATATCTTCTATCTATGTATATATATCTCTTATGCATCTCTCTATCTCTATTACATATATATATATATCTCCTATTATATATATAGCTATATATATAGATATAATGCAAGATATATATGCATATATATCCTATATGCATATATATATATGCATACATATATAATACCATACATATAGAAATTAATACGATATCTATATACATATATATACAATATATATATACTCTATATATAATTATATCATAGATATATATAAATATATATATTATTATACATTTATATATATACATATAATATATACATATATTATACATATATATATACATATAATATATACATATATGTATAACACTATATATATATTATATAGATTTATATATTATATATCTATATATATATATGTATATATATATATATATATGCATATTTATATATATATATGGCATATATAGATATGCATATCATATCTAGACTATATATATATATATATATATCTATGCCTATCTCTATATATCTAGATATCATTAGAGATGGCATATAGCTATATATGCATATATTATATATATAATCTACTAAAATATCTATATAAATATCTCTATATCGTAATGACATATTACTATATATATATATTCTCAATATTATATATTATATGCATATCTATTAATTTTAATATATATGCATAAGATATATATATATCTACATTTAATATATCATATACATCTATATACATATCTATCTCAACACTATATATCTTATCTCATTTATATGATCTATATATATGTTCTCAATTATATCTATAAATGGTATATCTCTACTCCTATCTTGTATATATATATATATCTCACATTTATTATCTATATATCTACATCTATATATCTTATAATGGTTAATATAGCCTCTGTATATATCTATATATCTGTATCTCTATCTCTCGAAATGTCATATCTATACTATATCTTGCATATCTAGATGTATCTATGCCTATCATATAATACTATGTATATCTATATTCTCTACTATCTATCTGCCTATATCTATCTCTCTCTCTATCTCTCTCTAGTCTCTATATAGATATATGCGATCTCTATCTATTGCATATCTATCTATATATCACCTATACTATCTATCTCCTGCAATAATATATATCATCTATATATCAATCTAATATATATTAATGCTATAGTATTATATGCATATATATATATATAGTAGCGCATATATATATATATACTATATATACTTATATATATATATATATATACTATGTATATATATTCATATTATATTTAGTATATATAGCCTATCTATATATATGCATATAGATCCATTCTATCTATATATATATATATATAATATAGATTGCTATATAATATCTACTCTCTATGGTCATCACTCTGTCTCTTCGTCTATGTATATATATCGTGTCTATATATCTGTCTCAGCTATATCTGCATATAGTATGTAATATATATGTCTCGCTCTCTCTCTCTATATATGTATATTATACTTGTATATATATATGTCTATATCTATGTATCTATATATGTCTCTATATATCAGTTCTCTAGTATCTGTTCTCTATCTTCTTTTTATCTCTCTTCTCTTTTATCTACTCTCTCTCTGTTTACTATCTTGTCTTCTCTAGTATCTTCTCTCTCTCGACTGTCTATCTCTATTCTGTCTCTCTGCTCTCCTGTATCTCTATCTATATGTCTTCGATCTATCTGTCTCGATCTCTCTGGATATATAGCTCTTCTATCTATGCTCTTTTCTCTTATTGTATATCTCTATGTTTATATATCTTTACGGCATCTCTCTCTCTATGCTCTATCTATGCATCTCTTCTGTCTGTGCCTATATATATAATCTGTATATCTTCTCTATACTGTAATCTATCATATATTCTCTGCTTATCTATATCTATAAGCACTATATCTATCTATATGCCTCTCTATAATATATCTATCCTCTCTATATCTCTATCTATCTATTCATCTCTATGCTCTACTATCTATATATATATATATCACTCTCTATCTATATATATATATATATGCTATACCTGAATATATAGATAATCTATGCCTATTATATATTATATATATCTCTCTATCCTCTCTACTTAGATTATATCTAATCTTTTATTATACTATATATGCCTATATGTAATCATCATCTCATATATATATATTCTCTAGATATATTCGTATCTATATAATATAGCATATATATATATATATTATATATATATATGATATATATATCTATATATTATATATATCATATATCTTTATGTGTATGTGTATGTGTATGTATGTGTGGTATGGTAGACTTTATTATTTTTTATACTTGTGTGAGTATATATCTATTAATGTATCTTTATATATATTATATATAATATATATATCTTGTATAGTACTATATATATATATGTATATTTGTCTGTGTGTGTGTGTGAGAATGTTTATAAGTCAAATACTCTACATATCATAATAAAAATAATGTTTCTTGAATCAACTTGGACGTTCTTATTTAGTAAAGAAAGTCATTGATTATTTTGTGATTATCATGTAGGGAAAAGAATTCTTGTTTCGTTTTGAAATTCATTCATTCTTGCTATGCAATATTAATTTTGAATTATTCATGTATTTAAGTTGATGTTTCAAATAAGGATATTCTTTTGCAGAGTGACCTGTTATATCTGTGCTTTTAAAATGAAGATTTTATGTCACAATTCACTGCATTTTGGCATAATGTAAGAGGAGATAAGAAGAAAGCTGCTGAGATTATTTTAAACAATGAACTGCAGCTAACACAAGAATTACAATTTCATCTCATTATTCACCAACCATTCCGCCCAGTAGAAGGCTTGCTCATTGACATTAAGGTATGTGGTATTTGTTATAAGATACATAATTGCTATCAGTGAATATGACGACACTCTTAATCATGACAGTTATATTCTTTCATGGAATACAATGTAGTTTTGAAACATATATTATGAAAGAAGAAATGAAGTATAGCCCAAAGACGTAGATTAAAGGTAATCTTCTTTATTCCTTGGATTCGAAAGGTTCCCACATCCTTAAGGACCAGAAAGAATGCGGCCCCATGTGGAGAGTTCTCCTTAAGGGTAAACTTAACTGATTCATTTTATTCTTATACTCCTGGTCAGGTAAGCCTGCTCTTGAAATCTAAGTACTTTTAAATGTGTTTGATTATTGTTTATGTCAAGGATCTGTATAAATAAATGGATTATTTTGTATATCACATTTAAACATTGGATCCAGATGCCTTGCAGTACGTGCACAGACCAAAATGTAGGCATTAGGCTTACTTGAGTGGCAATTCTCCTTATAAGCCACCAGCAATGAACACTCATACGCAGTATCTAGACTCTCTGCCTCCTCCTGCATGCTGTAAAAAAAAGAATTATGGCTGATTCGATTTTCCGCATTCTATATATCTATCTGCTGTGCTGTATCAGATGATAATAGACTGTTTTCATTAGCAGCTTCCATGTTATATCGTCCAGGTGGTTACACCATGTGCAATATGTAGTACAATAAGTACCGGGAGATTTCTTAATTTAATTTTATATTTTTTACTCTCTCATCTCCTTTTTTTTTCTTTCTTTCTTTCTTGTCTTTCTTTCTTTTTTTTTATTTATTTTTTTTTATTTTTAAACCCCATGATCTGGATGATTGCCCATCACACCAAAAAAATTTGCCTTTGAGGGGGGGTGACGAAATATCCGTCAGGGAATACAGGTTGGGCGGGGGGGGACTACTGGCCGTCATAAGCTTTTTGGGGCAAAAGGCGGGGTAATAAAACCTCACCAAAAGTGCCGAAGCTCTAGGAGGGCGTTAAAATCATTTGACATTTATTTTAGTTTTTTTAAATCTTTTGCTTTAAATTCCATTTTTAAAACGAGGGGAATGTTGTCGTGCCCCCTAAGGAACGTTTTTGGTTTCTGGGGAGGATGCAAATTTCACCTCGGTCCTTTTCCTGGCCACTGTAACAACAGTGTAGGGTTTTTACAGAATATTGTATTTAAAAATTTAAATAACTTAAAAATAATTGTTACTTATTTTTATTTTGTTGAAATTTATTTCTGCTACCTAAAAAGATCATTGGACTGTAAAAAAAATATTCTATTACATCATAAAGAATCAAATGAAAAATAGGGCATTGGGAAAAAAAAAAAAAATTATTAAAAAAAAGAAATAGCATTAAAAAGGGGGAGGCAGAGTCTTGTCATCTCACAAAGTGTTTTGTTACATCCGGTAAAAGCCACACATTCCCCAATTGCCAAAAACACCAATTCGGGATATTATTATTCAGTGTCCCCCCTGGAACCCTCGCAGCAGGTGATGGTATAAATCCCGTGTGACAGTTTGGAAGGGGCCTCTCTAAATGGCTTCCTAAAACCCCACTGGTCGTGTCACTTAAAATCTTTGTACACTTTTTTTAAAATAAAATTTTAAAGTCCACATTTTTTGGGCCAAATTTCTTCATGGCAACCCCTCTGTTCAGCTGGACCATGCTTAAGCGGAGGTTTGTTCTTTTATGACTATAAAGGTGGGATGTTTAAGGAAACCAAATATATTGTGACAGATGTTTTAGCTGCATGAACCAGCTGTGGGGGTTAGGGGAAAACTGGACAATGTCACCGTATCCTCTTCCCAAAGCCAAGACAAACCTCAAAGCCCTTTATAGATGCTGTAAATAGTTTTAAATTAAATATTTATTTCATTTTTGTTCATTTTAAATAGCTATTGTTGTCTTAAATATCAGGTATATTTTTTCATATTTTTTTTGGGGTAATGGGGGTTAAATTTTTTGTTAATTTTTTTTACCAAAACAAACCAATTTAATTTTCCAAAGACAAATTTTCCTTTATGATTTCACCAAGGTAAACAGGTAGACCACATTCTCACACTCATCATTTTTCCCAGAAATCAAGAAGATGGTTAAGAATTAAACCTCCCCCTCGGATACTGGCCTGAATTGAGGAAAATTTAGAGAGTCAAAATCGAAAAACAACCAAAATTCATCCCAGCCCCGGGCAACTACTCAAAAGGGTGTTTTGAGGATATGGCTGTTCCCCCAAGCAAGACACGCTTTTGGGAGTAGAGAAATACATCACCATAAAAAAACTATTACTTACTGTTTTTTTTTTTTTTTTTTTTTTTCTCATTAATCTTTTACTGGATTGTTTGTGTAAAAATGTAAAAGTAATTTCTGAATTTAAAAGGGAAAAACCTTTGGTTTTTTTCTATCTTAGTCGAGAAAGGGATGAAAAAATTAGATATATTTTGAAATGACATTTTTATTTTAAACTCCTAGTGAAAAGATAGAAAAATAAAGAAAATGGAATAGCCTTTAAAACGTTTATTTGGGTTTTAAAAAAAATTTTTTCTATCATTTTATTTAGAAAATTATAGGTAATATAAAATTTAAAAATTTTAAAAAACAAAATAACCCTTTTAGGGCAATAAAATTTTAATCCTGTGGAGGGCTAAAAGAAAAACCCAAAAATTTTTTTTCCCTCTATGTGATAACAAAATCTAAAAAGCCCATATAAAAATTTATTGATTGTGCCCAAAGATTCCATGATCTTGTTTGTAGGAAACACAAGAATCAATTCTCTTTTTTTTGGATTACAATTGTTTCGGGTGAGACCCCTAGCCGATAGTGATGCGTTTTTTTTGGCTTTGGGGCTTAAATATGCCCCCAAATGTTCCTCGGGTCGTCCGATAGCTGTGCGGTGATTGGCGGGATTTGGGATCCCCAAAACCCGCTGGACCTACTCTCCCAACGGGGAAAGTTTTTCACCCCCGCCCCCCCTTCCATTAGGGTCGCAAAAAAACCCGGGACCCTCATTGCTCCTGGGAGGCCGGCCCCTTCGCACGTCAATGCGACGGTGTCGTCCCCTTTTTGGGGACCCCGGGAGGGTGATGGTTTTACTGCCCCGCTTAATGCGGGGAAGGGTTCCTCATAGGGGGGGCCCGAGGGGGGGTTTTGTGGTTGTTTTTAAAACAGTCCCCTTGGGGGTCCGGGGAAAGGATTCTCGTTCGTGATGGCTCATGACGGAGCGGTGCGGCCATGCGGTCGCAAATTGCTTTCCGAATGCCCCCCGGGCCCTGTTTTTTCGGGTTGCTAAAAGTCGCGGGGAGAGCTAGGTTTGGTTCCGTAACCATCTCGCGCGGTGCCCGAAGACCCTCTTGAAAAGAGGTCCGTATTTTAGATCCAAAGGGAAACGGGTCCACCCAGGTCGGGGGGGAAAGAAGCCGTGGGGCCCCCCTTAAAAGTGGCTGTGGCGCTCCACCCCCATTTGCAATGGGATGTTGATGGGCCCGGGATGCGCTTTGAGCCAAAAGGATCACCAATTCCTCCAGAGCTGGGACTCAACTGAGGACCTCGTTGGTTGTGCCGTCACTGGGTCCTTACGAGATTCCGGGGTGCTGATGAAGGTCTTGGCAATGGGGGCGGCAGGGGTGTCCTGGTGGTGGGGCCCTCAGGCCACCGGGAAAAAACCGAAATCATCACAGGACATTTTTTTAAACCCCTAGTCTGCGGGTGGGACCGACTACGTCGAGGGGTTCTGCTCATGCCATCTGGTACAAAAAACACCTGCGGGGAATTTAGTGTGTCGGGGGACCTTACTGCCTGGCTTCTGCGTGCAACACCACTGCCGGGTGTTTTATTGTGCCGGGGCCAAAGTTTTCTGCGGGCAGGTCCTTTTTGCGCGGTTCCCCCATGAGCAGGTAAAGCCTCAAAAACTGCCCGGGGGAGTGATGGAGGATTAAAACAGGGGCACCCCCCGGATGTCGCAAAAGGGTGGGCCTGAGAGCCCTGAATCTGCACCTCTCTAGCTGAAGGGGGTATCTCCGTCGGGGAGCCTGGAGGGAAAAGGGGCCTTTTTTTTGCCCCTCAAACCACTGGTAGTCGATTGGGGTGTTGCTCTCACTTTCCATGGATATCGAGACTCTGGTAGGGGGTCTGCGCCTGGTTGTTGGGCTTCGGATTGCGTTGTCATGGTGACTGGGCAACCCCCTCCAGGTGCCTCTCTTCACGCGGGGACGACGGCGACCCTGTTGTGCAGGGGGAAAGGGGGGCTTGTGGTCCTCAAAAATTTGGAAATCCTTCCCCTCGCGTATTCCGAAGTGTTTGATGGCCGTTACCCGAAGGGCTCCTTCCGAAGGCACTGTACCATTTTGTTGTGGGGCTGAGGTCTGTGAAAAGAAAGCCAGAGGTTGCCAACCATTACCGGTCTTGTTGCAAAACTGCTCCCTGGCGGTGTCCGAGGCTCGACGGCTATATTGCCTTGCTCTCTCTCGGGGGTTTTAGGGGTCCCGGGCTAAGCGTCCCTTTCACCTCAAGCTTCATCCCTCAAGGTCCAATAACATCTCTGCCACTCCCAACCGGATAGCAGAATTGCAGAGGACCAGAAGAAGTGCACACCCCGGAGAAATTAATCATGCCGAGGTCTTCCAAAGCTGTCTCTTCATTGTTGGCTTACGGACGCCCCATGCTGCTACCTTCCCTGACTGGGTAAGCCGTCACGGTAATCGTGGACCCAAAAGTGGGAAGGGGCTCCGAAAAGACTCTTACCAGGGTTTAGATACTTTCCCCTCCCCCAGGGGGGTCGAAGGGGCCCGGGGTGCTGCTGGGGTTCCTCCTGGTTTTCTGCTGGCGATGATATACCGTCAGTGGAAAGAAGACCCTTTTAGGCCACGGGGGACATCGTCCCTGAACCTGGAAGGGCTGGCGTGTTGCGGAGTCCAACGGCTTTCCGGATTTTGTACAGGGCCCAAGGGCGTGGTCACAGCTGTCTTTGGGGTTCCTCCTCAGCGATGGCGATTTTGGGTACCCTGACAGGTTGATTTTAAGAAAATCGTCATCCCAACTCCCGTGTGAAGGGTGGAGTTTCGGGGGGGTAGCGGCCGGTGCGGTGGGTGTGTTTTTGGTGACAACCCCACAGGGAAATTCCCCCTTCCTTTTTACAAAAAGGGGCGGGGAGAGGCCATGCTGCTGGAAGGGCTATGATCCGACTCTCGCATTCTCGAACTCTGCCTGTCAATCGGAAGCGATTTTGGGGCGAGTGGCCTACGGGAAAACTGGTCCAGTCTGACGATGTGGTGCTTGACGTGTGTGGGGGTGTCGTTGCCACGTTGATGGCTTTGTCCGCTGGAAAATCCGCAGCACAGCTCTGTAAGGCACTGGTTTTGGGGGTACCCGGGTTTCCGGGGACACTCCGGCCGGGCGAAAGGGGCGGGGCCTTGACTGGTGCACAAGGCCCCGCCTAGTTTCCCCGTGAAAACCGTGGTGACCAGGAACCCCCCCGAACGGGGTGCTTACGTCGGCACAAGGAAACCCCCGTCCTTCGAGTGCGGAGCGCTGCTGAAAGGGGGTCAAAGAAAAGTCACCGTATACTTTATGGGCAACAGTTGGAGCCTCCAAAGTGCGAAACAGGCGTTGTCTGTCTTTTTGGGTGCGGGAATGAAGACTTCCCCCTTGTCCACCCAAAACCGCGCGGGGGTTTTGCGCGGGCTTTGAGTGGGGCCTCTGGGCCGCAAGATCGGCGCTACAGTTCCCGCGGTGTCCTTTCCCCCCCACGGGAGGGGGTTTGCCCGCGCGCCCTGCTGCCAATCTGGGAAGGTAGCAACATGCTAGGTTAGGTGTGACGGTACTGGCTGGGGCGCGTAGTCTCGTCCACAATCGCGGCTGAACCGGGGTGATGCAGGACTGCGATGGCGGGATCTGGGACGTGGTGAAGGTTCGCGGGCTGAAAGTTGTCGAACGGCAGTTGTGAGTTCTGCAACCTGTGTCGTGAGGGCATCCAAGGTGGGGGGAGTGTCTACAGCTGAAACTTGTGCGGTAGTCTAGATGGCTAGAATCTCGTCCGCTAGTTGCTCAATAGGGAGCTCCGACGCTAGTAGAGCGGTTTGAACCGTCGCTGGTAGACGCTGAAGATACATCGAGCGTAGAAGATCAGGAGGCAGATGAGTGTTGGCACGGGAGAAAGTACATTGTATGTGCCGGAGTATTTCCGAGGGAGTACGGCCGTCAGGCGACGAAGCTGTGAAGAGAGCGCGCAGCGCGTTTCGTGGGGAAGGCGCGGCTCTCTGCAGGATTGCTTCTTTGAGGAGTTCGTATGTTTTTACTCGGGGTTGTTAAGAAGGTCGCTGACGGAGAGCAGGAGTTCAGGCGAGAGGTTGGTGACCAGTATCCGATATTTGGTGGTCGGAGAGGTGACATGGCATAGGAGGAATTCTTGTTCCACCTGCAGAAACCATTCAGGAAGGCAAGCAATGGTGCAGGTGGGCAGTGGCTTCAAGGCAGCTGACACACTCATGGCTAACTGGGCTCTTAACTCCGAGGGTCATCAGTGTGGCTTGTAGGCAAACACACAAGAAGTCAAATTACTCTTTATTTTGGAGTGTACAACTAGTGTTCGGGTGAGAGCCTAGCCGATGAGTGAGTGCGTTCACAATACAATACAATAAATAACAGGGTAAGGAGAGGGAAGCAATGGAAGAGTGTGGGGGGAGAAGGAGAATCTGTAAAAATTGAAGGAAGTGGGAGATTGAAAGGAGGGGGGCAAAACCCCTTACATGTCTTGTTTTTGTTTTGTTTTGTCGTGTCTGGGCCTTAGTTAAGGTGGCAGTAAACAAGTCTTAAAGTGGATTGTCACTGCTGCTGTGATTGGAACAATTTTTTTTTTCCCTAACATTTACCGAACACAAACTATATTATATTATTTAATTAAACTTAATCATTACTGAACATATAAAAACGCGAGAACAATGTTTAGGATTATTTAGTTTGTTTTTTTTCCGTATAACATCATCTTGCTCGTCCTCTGAATCGCGTGCCTGCCTTATGCAATTGCATAAATACAATTCCATAATCACAGGCAATCGAGTCAGAGTCCATAGCAAGTTTGTAAGATGTTCACTCCTTGAAGTCTTTCCGTGTATAGTTCGTCTGCGCTGATCCCACGACCACTAGGCGGGCCGAAGCGGGCAAAGTGACGAGCCGTGGTAACTGCGCCGCCGAATTTATACCTTCGAGAGGCGTACCCCCCCAATCTCTTGCCCGTTGTTGTCGTGGGGGGGCGGAGGCGGAGACTGGGACCCAATGATGGGGAACTCCCCAACCTTGGGACTCAGCCCTCGACTCAGCTAATTTTGCATGGTCTTTTTTTCCTTCCCACTTTTCGTTTCTGTCCCTTCACCAAACCCTTCTGCTATCCACCTCCCAAGGTGTGAGAGCCGTGATGAAAGGCTGACTTTGTGCCAGTCCTGAACGGCCTGAGGGAGCCATGGGCACGGTATTCCCCTGATTTAGTTACCTAGCCCTTACCCCTCAAGGGGATCCTGAGGGGTGGACTGTTTTTTATCCCCAACATAATCCAGGCTTACCATGGCCAGTAATGAAAATCTGTCCCCACTATTAGGGGAAATGAGCTTGCCCCTTTATCAAATAGCCCCAATTATGTAAACCCACCCGATTCCCTGACCCCAGGCTCTCCTTTGACCACGGCTCCGAACACTGCAATAACTACCCCCTCATCAATGCCTACTAGTACAGTAGCCAACAATCAACCCTTAAGGAACATTTCCACTCTCCCAGCATGCTCAACTTCAACACCTCTACCCCCACAACCTCCAACATCAACCACCCCATCCTCCCTTATTAATACCTTACACCCTTTATTGCCCACCTCTCCATAACACTACCTCCTCAACACTACTCCATCTTCGCCCACGCCCCCGCCCTTCTACTACCCCTATCTCTACAACAATCTTGAATACTCTCTTTAGCGCAGCCAAATGGGACCGATTTTTCGTGAACCCTCCCACAGCTCCCTACTCTGACAACACCCTTCTCTTCCAACAATGTCTCCAAAAATAAGTAGGTAAATTCTCTTTCCGTAGCCGACCCGACCGCTCCCGTCTTGTCACAGTAACATCCGAATACCAAGCTATAGCATTAACAAAACTAACTGACCTATATGTAACCCCATCCAACCCTCAATACTTGCACCGGAACAGTTTCAATCTCCCCAGCAAATTGCCCAATCTATGACAAAGATTGGTCAGATTGTGGAGAAGACCTACTTGCCTGTCTCACAGACTATGATGCAACATCAGTACAAATGCTACTCCATTCCCCCCAGAGGTCATCGAAAGAAACCTACTAACATAGCCAAAATTACCTTCCATAGACATGACCTTCCCTTTAACGTCTACATAGGAGGAGAATCCCTCCCTGTTCGTCCATACCAACCTCCTCCACGTCAGTGCCAAAATTGTTGGCGTCTAGGACACCCAGCCAAACATTGCCGTTCCACAGCCAGATGCCCACTATGTGCCCAACCTGGCCATACCCGATCTAACTGCTCTGCACAATAAACGCACATGTGCCAACTGTGGCGGCCCCATAATGTATTTTATAGGGCTGTCCCACCTACAAATTGAGTCTGAGGTAGCAAGTCTCAGATTCAAACTTGGACTCACACTACGTGAAGCCAGACAGGAAGCACGTCGACGTGGTTTCTCTCTTACTCCTTACTCCAGTAATACTGCTCATTCTACCAATTCTGCTAACCCCCCCCCCCTACATCTAACTCCCCCTCTTCTACCTCCTACCTTCTTCAGTCAAACTCTTTTGCCATCCTAAATCCAGACACTCCAATATCTACAACAGATACTCCAATCACCACTACAACCCCAACACCTTCCCCTCTCCCTCCTCGCACTACCCGTAACAGACAGAACAAACGCTCCACCCCTTCTTCCCCTACCACACAATCACCTCCACCTTCCTTTTCCCCTATGCTTGAGACACCAGTCCTCTCTTCCCCCCCTCACAAGAAATCCTTTATCCCCCAAAACTCCCCAACCAACTCCTCAGAAGAAACTATTGAAAATATTCAAGATTACTTAATGAAAACTGACACTCAACCTCCAAATCTTACAACTGCTCCTTCCACACTCCAAGTAACTGCTGATATCCATCCTCCTCCTAACGATATCCCCCCTACACCCTATCCTCCTACCCCTCCTAGTAGAACACCAACTCCCACACCTCTCCCATCTCAGACCTCTCAATCCTTATCCCACCCTCTAGCTGCTTCCCCCTCAAAATCTCCAACACGTACTACAATCTATATCAGTAAAGTATAACTATCCTTCATTGGAATATTCGCGGTTTCCGCTCCCACAGACCTGACCTTCGTCATATCCTTTCCTCTTATATGTATGCCTTCAAAAGACCTTTCTTACACATCCTCCAATACCAATCCCCAATTATCATTTTGTCTCTTCCCCACATTCCCTTTATGTCTCATCCATACTTATCAATCAGAAAACACCTTATGTCACACCTCCCTTTTCAAACCAATGTCCCTTGCACAGTTATTCGTATCTTCCTTCATCGTTGGATCACAGTGATTTCAGTCTACTTCTCCCCTTCCCACCCCATTGACTTTGTTGCTTTTGAAAATCTAATTTCCCAACTTCAACCACCTTTCCTCATAGTTGGTGACTTTAACTGCCGCCACACTCTTTGGGGTGATTCTATCACAAACTCCCGAGGCCGATCTCTAGAGTGCTTCCTCTCCACAGCTGACCTTAATATTTTAAATTCAGATCGCCCCACACACTTTGATACACGCACGCAATCTTTTTCATGCATTGACCTCTCTCTATGCTCCCCTTCTCTTCATTTAGATTTCCACTGGTCAGTCTTAGACCACTTCCCCTATAGTGACCACTTTCCAGTTCTCCTTTCTCCTACTTCATACGTACCACTTCCTAACTCCCTATGCTGGTGCTTGATAGAGCGACTGGCATACTTTCCTTCACTCTCTGTTATTCATACCCCTCCATCCTCCCTCACCTCCATTTCAGAAATGATACAGTGTTTCACAAATACAGTCTTAAGAGCTGCACATACAGCTATCCCTCGAACCTCAAGACCATATACCTCCAATGTTTCCATGGTGGAATTCTGATTGCACTAAAGCACTTGCTTAAAGCATGCAGCCTGGAACAGTTACCGCTACAAAAGAGGTACTCCAAATCAACTATCGGCCCTTATCTCCTTTAAAAGAGCATCTGCCTATCTTCGTCGTACAATCCGGAATAGTAAAACAAATAGCTGGCGAAATTATGTTTCATCAATTACATCCTCTACAAACTATCTCAAATGTTTGGCGCCGAATCCCTAAACTATCAGGCAAACATCCCCCCATCCTGCCCCTGTCCTCCATATTCGAAATACCCTCATTTCTGATCCTCTCCAAGTCGCTAAGGAACTGGGGGATTATTTCAGCCAGGTCAGTAGTGGTTCTCACCTTTCTCCACACTTCTCTTCTATTAAGACCACCAGAGAACATACCCCCCTTACCTTCACCCATCCTCAGCTGAGTCCTATAATGCTCCATTCTTCCTCTGAACTCATTGCTGCCCTACAATCGTGCCGCAACACTCATGAAGGCCCTGACGGTATTCACTACGTATGCTCCGGCAACTCCCTCTTTCCTCCTTATCCTTCCTATTTAAAAATTTACAACCACATATGGACATCAGGAAATTTTCCTTCAATTGGCGAGAAGCTCTTATCCTTCCCTTCCTGAAACCCCAATAAATTGGGTACCCTCCCTTTAAGACTATCGCCCCATCGCACTAACTAGCTGCTTGTGCAAACTGTTAGAGCGAATGGTGAACTTCCGCTTAATGTGGTATCTTGAATCTCACAATCTTCTCTCTCGTTCCCAATTCGGTTTTCGCCGTGCCCAGAAGCATAGCTGACCCCCTTGCTCATTTTGAGACATATTACATCTGCATTTGCACGCTATGAATCCGTACTAGCTATATTTTTTGATCTAGAAAAAGCATATGATACGACATGGCGGTACCATATTCTCCAACAATTGTCCTCTCTAGGCATACGTGGAAACATGGGTGTCTTCATAAAGTCCTTCCTCTCCCAACGCACTTTCCAGGTCAAAATTGCCTCTGCCACATCATCTTCTTTCTCAAATCGAAGGTGTCCCACAAGGCAGTGTGCTCAGTACCACTTTATTCCTTCTTGCTGTTAATGATATTGTCTCAGTTTTACCACCAGGAGCCCAGTCATCACTATATGTTGATGATTTAACCATCTATGCCTCTGGCACATCCATATCAAACTTCTACCAATTTCTTCAATCTGCAATCTCATCAGTATCTTCCTGGGCCACAAACCATGGCTTACGCTTTTATACCTCTAAATCTTTCTCCATCCTTTTCTCTCGCTCACGTGTAGGACCCCTACCCCCACTCTTCCTATATGGCACTCCACTCCAAAGACGTTCCTCTGGCAAATTCCTAGGTGTCATTTTTGACTCCAAACTGTCCTGGCGAGACCATATTCTACACATTAAAGAAAAAGCTCTCCACCGCCTTCGAATCTTAAAAACTCTATCCCATATATCATGGAGCTCAGATCGCAAAACTCTCCTTCATCTTCATGTTACTTTGATCCTCTCCACTCTTGATTATGGATGCCATATCTACTACTCTGCCTCAACTTCTCTCTTGATAAAATCCATCATTGTGGTCTTCGCTTAGCACTAGGCGCCTTTCGCTTCTCGCCAGTTGAGAGCCTGTACACTGAATCAGGCATACCATCTCTATCTCGACGTCGTGCCTTTCTCTCTCTCCGATGCTATATTCGATTCCACCAACATTCCCTCACTAAACTAACTATCCCACAATCCCTACTTCTTACCTTAGCTTCATCTCCACGTTTACCTACTCCTTTCTCCACTCGCATGGATACCCTCCTCTCCCATTCCCCTTTCCCTCATCTCCAACCTCTCTCGTTCTCTGTCCATTCCGTCCCTCCATGGCTTATACCTCACCCCCATATTTGCTCTTCTGTTTTCCCTGACCCACCAAAATCAAATATCCCTCCTACTATCCTTCTCACCCATTTCCTTGACCATGTCTCCACTCATTCCTCTAGTATTCACGTATATACTGATGGCTCCAAAGCCACCTCCGGTGCTGGTTTTGCAGTAATCTTCCCAACTCGTACATTCAAATATTCCCTTCCTCCTGAATCCAGTGTCCTTACTACAGAACTGTATGCACTCCTTTTTGCTCTAAAACACATATACTCACTCTCCTCTTCCTCTTTTACAATTTTTACTGAATCCCGTAACTCATTAACTCTCATAAAGTCAATACACACCACCAACCCCCTTGTTTGTAAGATCCAGAACTGGTTGTTCTACCTGTCCACACGCCATAAAACAATCAAATTTTGCTGGGTGCCCAGCCATGTTGGAATCCCCGGCAATGAACAGGCAGATACACTAGCACGCCACGCCGCTATGTCCACATCATACCAACCACGCTTCTCACGTATCCCAGCCACGGATTATTACCCACACTTTAAGACCTTCTTGTATAATCGATGGCAATCTTTTTGGTCAAGCCTCCGCACTAATAAATTACATTATGTAAAACAATCAATCTCCTCCTGGTCAGCTCCATTTCATCGGAACAGACGTTGGGAGACTGCTCTCGCCCGCTTACACATTGGCCACACCCGTCTAACACACTCCTGATGTCACAATCTGATCCACCCTTATGTTCCTTATGTAATGTTCCCCTTTCAATCCCACACATCCTATTGTCATGCCCACGTTTTGAAACAACCCGTACCTCTGCTTTCCCCCACCTATCCTCCCTTCACTGACCTCCCAACCTATCAGACATCCTTACAGAATCCCAAACTTTCTGCTTCAACAACCTATTCTCTTTCCTCAAACGCATACATATCCTTCATCTAATCTAACTCCTTACCACACCCGACCCTAACCCTTTCACTCACCAATTTCTTTGCCCAGCTTAGACAACTAATCACTAACTCAACCACCCTTCCCTAACATTAACTATAGTGCTACATGACCTTAGATGTCTAGCACATTTATCTTCCTTTAACCATTAACCATTAACCCTCAAGGGGGCCCTGAGGGGTGGACTGTTTCTCTCCCCATCATACTCTTGGCTTACCATTGTCAATAATAAAGATGTTATACTCTTGTTAGATTCACTGAGGCTTGCCCCTTCATTAAATAGCCCCACCAACTCCAATTCTCCCGGTTCCCTGACCCCAGGTTCTCCTTTGACCACGACACTGAACACTGCTACTACCCCCTCCTCAATGCTTACTAATATATTATCCACCCAAGTCAACACTCAAGCTCCAGGAGACATTTCAACTTCATCACCTGTACTCCCACAACCTTCTTCATCAATTACCCTATTCTTCCTTATTACTACTTTATAGACTTATTGTCCACCTCTCCATAATAATACCTCCCTAAACGCTACTCCCTCTTCCACACGTTCCCATCCTTCTAACACCCCCATCTCTACAAATATCTTAAATAGTCTATTTAACCCAACCTAATGGGACTGATTTTTCGTGACCCCCCCCCCCCCCCAGCTCCTTACTCTGACAACACTCTTCTTTTCCAGCAATGTCTCCAAAAACAATAGGCAAAGTCTCATTCTGTAGCCGACCCGATTGTTCTCGTCTCGTCACAGTTACATCTGAAAACCAAGCTATAGCATTATCAACTTTAACTGATCTCTCTGGCAATCCCATTCCTGCAGAACCTCATCCAACCCTCAGTACTTGTACTGGAACTGTCTCTATTTCCCAAGCAAACTACCCTGTATATAACAAATATTGGTCAGACTGTGGAGAAGACTTACTTCCTTGCCTCATTATTAGTGCAGTGCTACTTTGTTCCTCCTAAAGGTCATCGTAAGAACCCCACCAATATTGCCCAAATTCCTTTCCTTTCCATGACTTTTCCTTTTATGTTTACATTGGTGGAGAACTCCTCCCTGTTCAACCATATCAACCTCCTCCCCGTCAGTGTCAAAATTGTTGGCATTTAGGACATCCTGCCAAACAGCCGTTCCACAGCTTGATGCCCTCTATGTGCCCAACATAGTCATAACCGATCAAACTGTTCTGCTCAGTCATGCATATGTGCCAACTGTGGCAGCCCCCAGCACCAGTCTCCTCTTCCCTCCCTCATAAGAAAACCTTTGTCTCACAAAACTCCCCAACCAACTCCTTTACAGAAACTCTTGAAGATATTCTAAACTATCTACTCGAGTCCCAAATTGACACCGAAACCCCTCATCCACCCTCAAATTCCACAACCACTCCCTCCACACTCAAAGTGACCGCAAATATCCATCCTCCTCCTAGTCATATTGCCCCTACACTCCTTACTCCTACTCCCTCCCAACACAGCCCATCCCCCCTAGCTCCAGCTCCACCTACATTAATCCTCCCTATATCCCTTCCACTCCCTCCTGGATACACAAGTGAATCCCTTATGTCAAAACTATTCCCTTCCCCAAATTCTCTACCTCCTGATACCCCTCCCAATACAACACCTTCCCCCTCTCATTCTTTATCTCACCCCCTAGCTCCATCCCCTTCAAATTCTCCAACACACTGTAACCGTTATCACTCATAGATCAACTAAAGTATAGCTCTCCTACATTAGAATTTCTGTTTTGACAACCTGTTCTCCTCCCTCAGACGCATACATATCCTTCACTTGATCTAATCCCCTTACCTAACCCTACCTTAACCCATTCACTCATCAACTCCTTTACCCATCTTTAACCTTTTCAATATTAATCTAGATAGTTGATTATAGCAACTAACTACTAACTCAACCGCCCTTCACTACCCTTTACTGTACCTTCCTATAGTGCTACATGACCTTATGTCTAGCACATTTATTTTGCTTTTAACCATTAACCATTCTCAGCATGGTGACTGTGGAATGAAAATACAATGATCATTAACCTTTCTTACAAGGGGATTGTCTCTGAAAACAAGAAATAACCTACTGTAAGGTTAGACACATAAAAAAGTAACCAACTGAGATTGTGCAATAAATATTTGACAATATCCCCCTCATCCCTTGTGCATTGTTGTGGGAGACTTAAGAGACAGAGACTGAGCCCCAAGGTAGGGGATCACCCCTACCTTAAACCTCAGCCCTTGCCTCAACTAATTTTGCATGGCCTCCTCTTCTCCCCCATTCCTTCTTTGCCCCCTTCTTCTATCCACTTCCTAAGTTTTGAGAGCCATTCTGAAAGGATGAATAGCTGGCTTTGTGTCAGTCGTGAATGGCCTCCAGGAACCATGGGCATGGTATTCCCAGCTCTTACCCCTTATAGGGTTCCTGAGGGGTAGACTGTTTCTTCTCACTTGTTTCAGGCTCACCATGGCCAGAAATGAAGATTTTGTTATTCTTATCAGGTGCATTAAGGCTTGCCCTTCATCAACTACCCTATCTGAATTTTATTTCTCTGGTTTCCCAACCACTGCCTCTCCAGTGATTACAACTCCAACCACTAATACTAATATCCCCTCCTCGATGTTTACCGTCAATTCTATCCATTCTGAGTCATTCACCCAGGTCATTACTCAACCTTCAGAATACATCCCTTCCTCCCTCCCAACATCCTCCACTCCTTCTACTGCACAGTCTTCTTCACTGTTTACCCCCAACCCCTTATTACTATTCATTCTCATTGTCTTCCTCCCAACAGTACTACCTCTCTCCATATACCACTCCATCTTCCTCCCGCCCTCATCCTTCACTGCTTCCACTTCTGCAAACCTTTTGAATACCCTTTTTGGCTGTGCCAAAGAGGGTATTCAACCAAATGAGATAATTTCTTGTGATTCCCCCTACAGACCTGTGGTCTGACACCTTTCTCTTCCAACAATGTCTCCAAAAACAAAAAGGTTGAGTTTCTTTTCGCAGTCGTTCCGATCATTCTTGCCTTGTCTAAGTTATATCAGAGTCCCAAGCTTGTGCACTATCTACCTTGACTGACCTCACTGGCAAACCTATTCCTGGCCAATCTCACTCCTCCCTTAATACTTGTACAGGAACTGTTTCCGTCTCCCCGACTGATTGTCCTGTCTATGATATACCTATTCTCTTTCCTCAAACGCATTACATATCCTTCATCTAATCTAACTCCTTACCACACCCGACCCTAACCCTTTCACTCACCAATTCCTTTGCCCAGCTTAGACAACTAATCACTAATTCAACCACCCTTCCCTAACATTAACTATAGTGCTACATGACCTTAGATGTCTAGCACATTTATCTTGCTTTTAACCATTAACCATTAACCTGTCTATGATAAGGACTGTGAAAGCGACTTGTTGCCACTATTCCTCCCAGATGTCCAACACCAATATTGCTAAGATTAGCTTCTGTAGACATGACCATGAAGTTTATATTGGTGGAGTGTCCTGCCCTGTTCAACCATATCAACTTCTTCCCTGTCAATGTCAGAAATGTTGGTGTTTTGGCCACCCAGCCAAAATCTGTCACAGCACAGTCCACTGCTCTCTATGTGCCCAACCTTGTTCTGCTCAGTCACACAAGTGTGCCAAATGTGATGTCTCCCATAATGTATTTTATAGAAGCTGCCCTGCCTACAAGTTCTCAGATTCAAACTAGGCTTCACTTACCGTCAGGCCAAACAAGAAGCACACTGACAAGGTTTTTCTCTTTCTACCTATTCCAAAACTGTCCTTCACTCCGCTCCCCTTCCATCTTCTAGTATCCCCCAGTATCTCTTCCCTCTACCCCATACCATCCTATCTTCCACAATAAATCCAGATACTCCAATCTCTACCACCTCCCCGGTGCTTACCACTCCTTCTCACTCTAACTGTCGCACCAGACAATCCAAACGTGTCACTCCATCTTCTCCTACCACATCCTCTCCTACACCCACCTCTCCCTCTGCTCCTTGGACATCTGTTCCCTCTTCTCCTCCTTATAAAAAACCTTTGTTTCTCAAACCTCCCCACCTAACTCCCCTCCAGAAACTCTTGAGGACATCCAAAAGTTCATAAACATAACCCCAGGAATGATCCACTCCCTCATCCACCCTCTAATCCCTTTACTCCTACTCGCTCTACATTCAGAGTATTTGCCGATATCCATTCTCCTCTTCCTCCTACTCACCCCCCCCCCCCAAAAAAAAAAAAAAAAAAAAAAAAAAAAAAAAAAAAACTATCCTCTCCTCTTCCATGTACATTACAATTCGCTCTTCCTTCCCTTATTATCCTTGCCACTCCCACCTAGATTCTCACGTGACTCCCTTATGTCACAACAATGTCCTCTGGATCTATCCCCCCTGACATTCTTCTTGATACTTCACCACCTTCCCCTGTTCCCTTATTTCACTCTCTGGATTCTTATCCTACTACTACAACATCGTTTCTTACCATCTGATTGTTTCATAATAGCTCTTTTGCAGTTTTCCTCATACAATATTACTCTCCCTTCCTCAGACACTCTCCATCTGATCTAATCGCCTTATACCCTTAACCCCATCTCCTCTTACAAATCCCCACTGTATTACATTTGCTCCCCCTTTATACCCTTTTCACTACCTTTCTACCCTACAGCGTTTTACAACGATTGACTTCTAACACATCTTATCCTGATTGTTAACTCATTCCCACCCTTTTGTCACAATACTTTACCATAGTGCTATATGAACTTTAATGTCTAGCACATTTACTTCTTGTAACCATTAACCATTAACACAGCCCTTCCTCTTTCCCATTATCATCCACTCCATCTCCTACTGCACAACCATCTTGTGTACCCTCTCCTCCCTTATTCTCAATTGTGGTGACTCCCATGATGTGCTTTATAGGAGTTGCACTGCCTACAAGCTCGAATCTGAGGAGGCAATTCCCAGATTCAAACAAGGCCTCACTCTACGTGAGGCCAGACAGGAAACACACTCTACACCATCTTACCGCCACTCCTCTCTCCCCCAGTTAAATTCCTTTCCCAATCTAAATCCAGATACTCCAATCTCTACCACTTCTCTGGTGCCTACCCCTCCTCCTTCTCACTCTACCCCTTTTTCTACACCCACTTCTTCCACTGCTTCTCACACATCTATCCCCTCTTCTCCTCTTCAGACCTCCCCACCCAGCTTCCCTCCAGAAACTCTTGAAGACATCCAAAACTTCCCAAACAAAACCCCAGAGAAAGCTCCGTACCCTCATCCACTTCCAATCTCTATTCCCTCTACATTCAAAGCAATTGACGATATCCATCCTCCTCCTCCTCAAGTTCCCCTCGTCCTCCCACTCTCTCCCAACACACCCACCCTCCCCTTCTCAATTTGCACCATCATTCCCACTTCTTTCCCGTTTATCCTTACCTCCCATCACGATGTTCATGAGACTTCTTACGTCTCAATAGTGTCCTTCTCTGGAACCTTTTCCTCCTGGCATTCTTCCTAATACTTCACCACCATCCCCTGTTTCCTTATCGCATTCCCCGGATTCTTTTACTCCTCTAACTACCATTTCTACGTATATTACCCTTTTTGCCACAGTACTTTATCATAGTGCAATATGACCTTTGATACCTAGCACATTCATTTGTTTAAACCATTAACCATTATTTCATAATATTTTTAAAATATATTAAAATGATTCCCTCTGAAAAAGAATTTTGAAGTAAAAATTATAGTACCTTATGGTACAAGTCTATAACTCAGAGGGATAAGTATATCTGAAATTTATTTTCCACGTGTGAAAAACCTTCAAAATCTGGGATGTGACTTGAATTTTGAAAAAAGCAATGTATAAAGTTGTTTTTTGTGGGAAAAACTACATTCCTTTTTCTTAAATAATTAAAAATCTGGCTTCTATATTTTGAAGCACCGAGTTGCTTTTTCAGCGGGAAAAATTATTCAAAGAGAGAGAGTTCAGTTTGAAGTTTGGACACTTGTTTGTGGTTGTTTCCAACGTTCATAATTTTAGAAAATAAAATGTTATACATCAGGGAATTCCCAAGTTATTAACTTTTAAATGTTAGACGTAATGTTTTGTAAATGACTATTTTTGTTTTGTAAATGACTAAAATATTTTGTAAATGACTATTTTTCCATTTTTAGGTATAAAAATAACTGACATTTATTAATTTAAATCTTATGGGATATGCATAGACACATTCAATTGTGCATGTATGTATACATGCACAGTCGGGAACAAATGGAATGTCATCACTATAAGTAGCACTGTCCCTTGCAGGTATTCACACTCAGTAACATTGTGTTATGGAGGTTGCTAGAAACCATCACTGCTGTGCCACAGCTGGCACTTAGCACATAATTAAATAGAATGACACTTTAAACATTCTCCATTCGCATCCCGAAAGACAATAAGTATCTGACAAATACAGTTCAGCACAAAAAAAGTAACTATCGAAGTGGAAAATAAAACATTTATAGAATAATTTTCAGCTCTTTCCGCCTAAATAATGCCCTTCAGGGTGTCCGCAGTGTAAAATACAATGCCTGTTTTATTTTACAAAGTAGTCTGTTTCCTCCTTGGTTGGCGTGACTCTTGTTAAATAGTGCTATATTACCATTCCAGTTAATTTATTTTTGGAGCGTGTGAAACAAGTTTGATGGGAACGATCCCAGAATCTTTTGGTACAAATCCATTTTGATGCATCATAACAAATATAAACTTTGGAAAATGGCAAAACAGCAAAAACACATCTTCAGAACAAAGGGTTATAGCATAGTAAAGAGGGAGCAAGGGGTCTTGATGCCACAGGTATGTTTGTGTGGGCCTGGCCTAAATACCACACACCTGAGATTACCTGTCAAGGGGACCTGTTGTCAGTGAGTGGACTGATAGATGTTTGGCTGGTCTGATATAAATAACCAACACTGATATCTTTCCTGCTCTTTTGAAATTAGTTATGGGTTTTGAGTTTTAGTTAGGTTTAGTGTATTATTTTGGAACCATTACTTTAATGTTGACTTTTTTTTTATTATGATGTAAAATTCGCCCATTTTGTTTGTGAGATTGCAAGCATCAGCAAGGTAAATACTAGAAAGTGTTTCGCAGAATCTAACATTAGCTAGCACTTTGGATGACCAGTCATTTTGGTCAATTATACCTTTAACTGGAACTGTGATAGTAGAATAATATGAATGCCCAATTTTTGTTTTGAATGCATTTATACCTCTGGGAAGTTGACGAGCAGATTCTCGTTATCTGCTTCCATTATGCGTGTGGCAATTTATCATGTGTAGGTACACCTCTGCTTTTGTCTTCTTTATTTTTTTTTTTTTTTCTTTTCTCTATGAGAGTAAATCCATCTTCTTCCTAATTATTTGTGTTAGGCACTTCTCGATTAGCTGTAGTTATCATTTATCGCAATTGAGGCTGCGATTCTGGGGAACGCTGGGAACGAATGTGGTCGTTGGAAGTGGGTTATGCTTTGCTTATCTTTTCCTGGTCTTAGTAGTGCTCTCTTAATTATTCTTATTACAGCCTTTCTGGTGTTCATAATGATAATACCAACAAATGTTAGAATAATAAAATTTACATAATATTATATTGTTAATCGCAGTAAAGATAATCATAGTTGTAGCAATAATTATACTAATTAATGTAATCATAGTAATATCACATCTTTACAAGGGAAACAAGTTCATTCGCACAAAAATAATTATCATTGTGTAATAGTTATTAAGACTGGAAAAATACAGTGCACCACATCTTACATTACTAGATGTTTTTTCTAGTGATGCAATAAAGAAAAAAAAAGTATTACTAATGTTCAGATACTAGAATTATTGCATATGAATAACCAGAAAAGAAAAGAAAAGAAAAAAAAAACCCACATATATGGAAATGCAATGAAATTCATTTTTTGCTTCTGGGTGTTTGTCCAAACTTTTAAGATTTTGCTTAAACTATTACTATTTTCATATACTGTAGATTTTTTTTATTTTATTTAACTAAACCCCTTCGATCCGGGTGCTTCGCCGCTCTTGTTCGTTCGTTTGAGATTTGCGAAGTTCTGGCTTCGCCCGGGCCTTCCATATATATGGCCCGGCCTGTGTCAGCTATTTATGGCGATCTCATTTTGTTCTCTCACTCTCGATGCTTACTATGGTGGCGGGATTGCCAGCAGCCGCTCCTGCCGCCATGGTGTAAACATACCCGGCGGTTGTTCTGGGTGTCCTTGTCTCAGAAATTGTGTGCTTACAATTCTGTAATAATGTACCAGTATGGTGTTCGGCTCAGTTTTCTGTATGATCTGCCTGCGCAATGGTAACCTAGTCTGATTCTGTGAAGAATGGTTATGGTTAAGAAGCAAGATAATGTGCTAGACATCTAAGGTAATGTAGCACTATAGTTAATGTTAGGGAAGGGTGGTTGAGTTAGTGATTAGTTGTCTAAGCTGGGCAAAGGAATTGGTGAGTGAAAGGGTTAGGGTCGGGTATGGTAAGGAGTTAGATTAGATGAAGAATATGTTGCGTTTGAGGAAAGAGAATGGTTGTTGAAGCAAAAAGTGTGGGTTCTGTAAGGATGCCCTGATAGTTGGGGGGTCGGTGAAGGGGGATAGGTGGGGAAGCAGGGGTATGAGTTGTTTCAAACGTGGGCACGGCAGTAGGTTTGTGTGGGATTGAGTGTCTGGTGGTTGTATTGACTATATGAGAGTTATGAGTTACATAAGGATTCACGTGCGAAAGGAGGGAGTGGAAGGGATAGAGGGGATGGTGGGAGGGTTAATGTGGGGGGGTTGGGGTCGGGGGGGATGGGCTGTTTTTGGGAGGGGTGGGAGATAGGTGTAGGGGTATCGTTAGGAGGGGGATGGATATCAGCATTTTCTTGGAGTGTGGAAGGAGCAGGAGTTTTTAAATTTGGAGGTTAGTGTCAGTTTTCATTAGATAATCTTGAATTTTTTTAAATGGTTTTCTTCTTCTGAGTTTTTCGGGTTTTGGGGATAAAGGATTTCTTTGTGAGGGGGGGGGGGGGGGGGGGGGGGGGGGGGGGGGGGGGGGGTGGGGGGGGGGGGGGGGGGGGGGGGGGGAAGAAGGACTGGTGTCTCAAGCATGGGAGCAAAGGAAGTGGAGGTGATTGTGTGGTAGGGGAAGTGGGGGGGAACGTTTGTTCTGTCTGTTACGGGTAGTGCGAGGAGGGAGAGGGGAAGGTTTTTGGATTGTAGTGGTGATTGAAGTATCTTAGTAGAGATTGGAGGGGTCTGGATTTAGGATGGCAAAAGAGTTTTGACTGGGGAAAGTAGGGGGTAGAAGAGGGGGGTTAGATGTAGGGGGGGTGGTTTAGCAGAATTGGGTAAATGAGCATATTACTGGAGAAAGGGAGTAAGGGAGAAACTACGTCGACGTGCTTCTTGCTGGCTTTCACGTAGTGTGAGTCCAAGTTTGAATCTGAGACTTGCTACCTCAGACCAAATTTATAGGTGGGACAACCCCTAAAAATACATTAGGGGCCGCCACAGTTGGCACATGGCGTGATTGTGCAGGGCAGTTAGATCGGGTATGGCCGGGTTTTGGCACATATGGGCATCTGGCTGTGGAACGGCAATGTTTGGCTGGGTTCCTAGACCCCAAACAATTTTGGCACTGACGTGGAGGAGGTTGGTATGGACGAACAGGGAGGGATTTTTCCTCCTATGGTAGACGTTAAAGGAAGGTCATGCCTACGAAGGTAATTTTGGCTATGTTAGTGGGTTTCCTTTCGATGACCTCTGGGGGAATGGAGTAGCATTGTACTGATGTTGCACATAGTCTGTGAGACAGAAAGTAGATCTTCTCCCCAATCTGACCAATCTTTGTCATAGATTGGGCAATTTGCTGGGGAGATTGAACCTGTTCCGGTGCAAGTATTGAGGGTTGGATGGGTTCTGCAAAGGGTGGGTTACCATAAGGTCTGTTAGTTTTGTTACTGCTATAGCTTGGTTTCGGATGTTACTGTGACAAGACGGGAGCGGGCGGGTCGGCTACGGAAAGAGACTTTACCTACTTGTTTTTGGAGACCCTTGTTGGGAAAAGAAGGGTTTTCAGATAGGGAGCTGTGGGAGGGATCACGGGAAAAACGGTCCCATTTGGGGGCGCTGAAGAGGGTATTCAAAATTGTTGTAGAGATAGGGTAGTCGAAGGGCGGGGGCGTGACGAAGATAGGAGTGTTAAGGGGGGTAGTGTTTTTGGGGAGGTGGGCAATAAAGGGTGTAAGGTATTAATAAGGGAGGATGGGGTTTGGGTTTTGTTGGGGGTTGTGGGGGTAGAGGTGTTGAAGTTGAGCATGCTGGGAAGTGGAAATGTTCCTTAAGGGTTGATTCTTGGCTACTGTACTAGTAGGTTTTTGATGAGGGGGGAGTTATTGCAGTGTTCGGAGCCGTGGGGCAAAAGGGGAGCCTGGGTCGGGAATCTGGTGGGTTTACATCGTTGGGCTATTTTTATAAAGGGGCAAGCCTCATTGCCCCTAATAGTGGGGATAAGTTTTTATTACTGGCCATGGTAAGCCTGGATTATGTGGGGATAAAAAAAGTCCCCCCTCAGGGGCCCCTTGAGGGAAAGGGCTAGATAACTAAAACAGGGAATACCGGCCCATGGCTCCCTCAGGCCGTTCGGACTGGCACAAAGTCAGCCTTTCATCCTTTCAGCACGGCCCCTCACACCTTAGGAGTGGATAGCAAAGGGACAGAAACGAAAAGTGGGAAGGAAAATAAAAACCATGCAAAATTAGTTGAGTCGAGGGCTGAGTCCCAAGGTTGGGAGTTCCCCATCACTGGGTCCCAGTCTCCGCCTCCTAAGCCCCCCCACGACAACAACGGGCAAGGGATTGGGGGGATTCTGTGAAGAATGACTTCGGTACCTCTGTTGATTGCTTCAGAGAGTGCCAGTGGCTCATAGCTTGTGGCGTCTGAGTACCATCTGGCCGAGGGGAGGATCTCGTTTTCTCTCTGTCAAGCTGCAGGAGGAAGGCACGAGCTGTGGCATTACACTTCTGCCTTAAGATTTTTTGGATCGGTTTTATGATTATGGGATTTGGGGCATACCCATGCCAATGTCAGCTAGTCTGTCAGCATGCTCATTCCCTCTGATGCCTATGTGGCTAGGGACGCAGTTTATGATTATTCTTCTACCCTGAGCAAGAATCCTCTGTGCTATTGTGAGAAAAGTAGTCAGAAGGTAGATGTCTTTGGGTGAGCTTTGCTGTACAGTCAGTGCAGCCCTGGAGTCTGTATGTATGACCACATGTCTTTCCCTCAAGGACGCGTGGGCTAGAACTGACATGCTCGCAACTGCCTCTGCCTGTAGCGAGGAGGCGTTGTCTGTTACCCCATGGATTGTGTGACATCCCTTGCTGCAAAGCCGGCGCCTGCAGTCTGGTTTAAGGGATCGACTGATCCATCCGTGATGTAGTTCTACTACCCGGAGGAGCCCGGAGGAGTGATGGCTGCAATGACCCTCTCAGCTTCTGCCTTTAGACTAGGCATGGTGTATTAATTCTTTCTCCCTTGACAGAAAACTCGATCAAGGTTTGTGCCCACGGCGGGGCTTCAACAAAGTCAGGGTGGGGGGAGTCCATGCCTTGGCAAGTAGTTGTTCTTTGAGTTGATAGCATATCAACACCCTGGCTGTGTGGGACAGCCAGGAGTTGTTTCCAAACAGCTTGTGGTCTTGTTCTAGGCATCTGAGTATTTTTTGTCTCATCTTTGTGTTCCTGGGGCTTGGATGACCTTTGAAATGAAATGACTGCCATTAGATCAATTTATGATTCCAAGGGGAGGTTTGCCTTCATTAGGAGGTTGAGGGCCTTCGTCCACCTTGGGGCACCCAGAATGATTCTGGCAGCTTCATTTTGGACTGTCTCCTATTTTTCTCTTAATTTTGGCTTTGCGGCAATCAGGGAGACAGCATAGTCCACAATGAGACGGATGGCATGTACATAGAATGATCTCAGTACTTTATATCTGGCTCCTATATGTCTCCCAAACATTGCTCTCATGACAGTCAGTCTTGCTTTAGTTCGGTCAACCAAGTATAGGACCTCCTTTTTAAAGATATTGGAAGACCTGGACCCATTCTAAGTCCATTCCCTGGATTCTCAGACTTGTGCCTTGAACATTTAGTCCTCAAAACCATGGCTTTGGATTTTGGCTGCAGAGATCTTTATTCTGTCCTACAGCACTCCTCAGATACAAGGTCCAGACCTGCGCTGGGTTTTACTTAGCAGTGTGCTCCATGGAGATGATTACAAGGTTGTCTGCATAGATGATCTTGCACCCCACTGGGAGCTGTATGTAGAGGATGCAGGGCATTAAGGTGTTGCAATTGGCTGGACTGAGGACCCCACCTTGAGGTGTTTCATTTTCTAGTGGCATGTGCTGTGATATCAGGCTCTCCTGAATAGCAAGAGGACTTGCTAATTCAAAAGCCTTCTCCAGGTCTAGGAATACTACCACAGAAGTCACAATGCTGATTGTGCATAAGAGCGTGGCTATGCTGTGTGCTGTGCTCACGCCCCTTGTGAACCCATGGAGGTTTTCAAGTGGGAGTCCCATTTTCCATTGGAGTCGGTTAGGATCATTCTTTCGGCCGTCTGGCCCAGACAGCTGAGGAGAGAGAGGGGCGGTACTTCCCTGGCCTTCCCTTTGGTTTTGGGATGGGAACTATGGTGGCCCTCTTCCAGTTTTGGGGTAGAATGGAAGTTTCCCGGGAGTTGTTGATGAGTTGCAGAAATGCAAGCTCACTTGCCAGTCCTAGGTGGGAAATGATGGGAGTACGAGATCCCATCAGAACCCGGGGCTGTGCAAGAACTGTTTTGTAAGTTTTCTTAGTTCCCTCAGAGAGAAGATACATTTGAGTTATCGGGTTCGACTGCCCTCTCTCTCTGATATGAGCAAGTCTGCCCTCAGTTCAGCTGGCAGACTGTTGCTGCTTGTTCTCACAGAGAACTCCTGCACCAGTCTGTTTGCTTCTGCTTGAGGGTCATGGTGTGTGCACCTCGGGGCTGAGCGGCTAGTTGTTGCCACAGCTCTGTAAGGATGGTTCGGTGATCAAAGGACTCACACCATTCCAGCCACTTTTCCTTGCCTGACCCCATAAGTTTCCCCGGCATCCTGACTGCTTCCCTTAGAAGGGCTAGGTTGTCAGAGGTTCTTTACTTCGGAAATGTTTCTACACATGTTCACTCTGTGGTTGATTTCCTTAATCTCGTCATTAAAGTACCAGGCGTCCTTTTAACCCCCGGGACCATGGCCGAGTTTTGGGTATAGTCTGTGAGGCTGCTTGATTTACAGCACTTAAAAGTCTGGCTTCATGCACTCCCACGTTTACAGTCTGTGAGGGTTCACTGCTGCTAAGACAGTGGGCCAAGGCATCCTGAAAGGCTTGCCATTGTCCTTGTCTGTTTTCCATCTTGGATTTGGTTGTGGCATTTGGCTGGGCCAGCATCCATGATGGTAGTAACAGTGCCATAATGGTCACTTGTAACAGTCTCATAAACACATCATCTAATTCTCTCCACCAGAGCCACAGTGGCCAGGGTGATCTAGGACCCCTCCTTTAACACTTTCCCGAGGGGTGGTATTCATAGTGGCCCGGGCCCCGCTGCCGGGACTCGTATCGTCACCCTAGCATACGCGACCGCTCATGCCCAATACCAGCATCCCTTGCCTTTACTTCGTATACTAAGAACCTATGTTGTATTTTCAGTATTATTATTTGCTAAGGTCTCTATTTGCCATATTTCCTGATAAATCAAGACTAGGGTATTTTTGTTTTTATATAGACTCCATAGTTATCATTATTCGGTCTATAGTCTGAATAAAATAAGCAGTGTGGTATCATGGAGTTGAAACCGTAGATTGTTGTATTTTCTTTGCATTTTTTTTGTTATTTTATAAGATAAACTTTAGTTTCAACAGGTTTATATTATCACTTCCATGTAGATATAATTTCATGTTCAGTGTTTTTATAAATACGTGATATCGGTATTTTCACATGGTTTTACATCATCACTTCGTGAATAGTATATAATATCTCTGGCCAATGTAGTCGATTACCGACGTAATTTTTTTATGCAAACCTTAGAAGCCTAAAAAGCTTTTATGAAATGCATAGTATAGGAAAATGAGAAAAGTGTTAAAAACTAATTAATCACATTTTAAGTGTCAAAAAAAAAAAAAAAAAAAAAAAAAAAAAAAAAAAAAAAAAAAAATCCCATAATTGTAACAAAAAAACCCTCATGGCATGGCCATACATACACCATGGCATGTACGTACATGCCACCGGCAGATAGTCTAGCCATGCCATAACAGGTACGTACATGCCACCCGTCGGCAAAGCGTTAAAAAAACATTTTAAACAAAATGAATCTGAGGCACTAACCGAGTGGAAAGCCCAGGATCGTCTGGGTCATCGTCTTGAGAGCCAACAGAGGAGAGAGGATTGCTACAGGAAAGTGCTTGCATTGTGATAAGGATAAGTCAGATATGCGAAGCTTAGCCTCATCCGGGCTATGCCCATGAGGGGAGCCGTCCTGTGTCGACTAATGAAGACTCGCTCACGTGTGTCAGCTGGTGCTGACTCGCTGAACCTAGTCCTTACCTGCCGTGGTACCCAGCCACAGCAGACTTCCAGGAGACAAATGCAACTTCTTGTGCCTGGACGGGGCATGAACCACCGACCCCTCGGATGAGAGACTGACACGTTACCACTGTAATAGCCCGGAGGCTTGCATTATGAACTAATATCTCCCTTTTATACATTTAATTCACAGTTCTATGATCCTGCCATTATCACTGCCAATCAGAGCATTCCTAATTCCTTCAAAAACATCTGACTACCCAAATACCCCCATATCCCTCATCCCCTCCCACGTTTCCCACCCACCATACCCCGTCCCCTCCCACCATCCCCCGTCCCTCCCACCATCCCCGTCCCCTCCCACCTTCCCCCATCCCTTTTATTCCTCCACCCACCCCTTTTATTCCTCCACCCACCCCATCCCATCTTCCCTCATCCTCTCCCACCCAATAGTCCACAACCCCCTTACACCTTCATCTATCCCTCTTACACCTTCTTCCATCCCCTCCCACCTTCTCTCATCCCCTTATTCCTCAACCCATCCATTCCCACCTTCCACATCCCCCTTACAACTTCTCCATTGCGTCCACCTTCCCATCCTCTCCCTCTCTCTCTCTCCTCTCTCTTCTCTCTCTCTCTCGCTCTCTCTCTCTCTCTTCTCTCTCTCTCTCTCTCTCTCTTCTCTTTCTCTTCTCTTTCTCTTTCCTGCTCCCTCTCTCACTTCTTACTCTTCTTTCTCTAATGAAAAAATCCACCTCCTATAGTGCTAGAACAAATTCTCATACTGCAATATACTAACTGATGACGATTTGTGACCATCACCCACCCCATACAAACTATTTCCCATGACAGGATGTTTCCGTCACCTGACCCTCACCCAAATTTCTTCATGACGTGATAGTAACATCACCTGATCCTCAACTCAAATTTTTTTATGATGTGATGGTCAAGTCATCCCAGATACAAGGGTTTAAGCCCTATCACATACCTTTCTCATCAATATTACATCTGCATGTATTACATGTATGTGAACACCTCCCAGACAAAGCTACATTTTTGTCTGACTAATTTCTCCCCCTTTTTTTT
>NW_023657889.1:38897-43729 GCF_015228065.2 Penaeus monodon
CTGTTGGTTGTGACCGTCACTGGAGTCCTGTAGCGAGATATCCAGGTGCTGATGAAGGTCTTGGCAATGGTGGCGGCAGTGGTGTCCTGGATAGGTGTGGCCTCAGGCCACCTGGTAAACCGGCCAATCATCATCAGGACATAGTTGTAACCCTAGTCTGCTGGTAAGGGACCGACTACGTCGAGGTGTACATGCTCGAAGCGGCCATCTGGTACAAGGAACACCTGCGGGGGAGATTTAGTGTGTCGGTGAACCTTACTGCGCTGGCATTCGATGCAGGTGCAACACCACTGCCGGATGTCTCTATTGATGCCGGGCCAGACGACTTTGCTGCGGATCAGGTCCTGTGTTGCGCGGATTCCCCTATGAGCATGGTAAGCCTCGAAAAACTGCCGGCGGAGTGATGGAGGGATGTAAGGACAGGGTCAGCCCAGCGTGATGTCGCAGAGGATGGTGTCCTGAGAGCCCTGAATCTGCACCTGCTCTAGCTGAAGGGAGGTATCTCCGTCGGTGAGCCTGGGGAGGGAAGGGTCTTGTTGCTGCTCCCTGCAAACCAGCTGGTAGTCGATTGGGGTGTTGCTCTCACTTACCATGGATATCGAGACTCTGGATAGGGCGTCTGCAGCCTGGTTGTTGGTGCTTCGGATGTGTCGTATGTCAGTGGTGAACTGGGCAACGAAATCCAGGTGCCTCTCTTCACGCGGGGACTGACGGCGACTCCTGTTGTGCAGGGCGAAGGTGAGGGGCTTGTGGTCCGTCAAGATTTGGAAGTCCTTCCCCTCGACGTATGTCCGGAAGTGTTTGATGGCCGTATACACCGCAAGGAGCTCCTTGCCGAAGGCACTGTACCTATTTTGTTGTGGGCTGAGAGTCTGTGAAAAGAAAGCCAGAGGTTGCCAACCATTACCTGGATCTTGTTGCAAAACTGCTCCCATGGCGGTGTCCGAGGCGTCGACGGCTATATTGAGCCTTGCTCTCTGCTGCGGGTGGTTGAGGAGGGTCACCGAGGCTAAGGCGTCCTTGCTAGCCTCGAAAGCTTCAATCACCTCAGAGGTCCAAGTAACATCTCTGCCACGTCCCAACCGGGATGGAGCGAGGAGACGTTGCAGAGGAGCCAGAAGAAGTGCACACCTCGGGAAGAAGTTAATCATGCCGAGGTACTTCCAAAGCTGTCTCTTCATTGTTGGCTTACGGAACTGCCTGATGCTGCTGACCTTCTCCTGAGCTGGGGTAATGCCGTCAGCGGTAATCGTGTGACCTAGAAAGGTGGGAGAGGTGACTCCGAAAAGACTCTTACCAGGGTTGATGATGACTCCGGCTCCCTGCAGGCGGTCGAAGAGGGCCCGGAGGTGCTGCTGGTGTTCCTCACTGTTGCTGCTGGCGATGAGTATACCGTCAGTGTAGATGAAGACACCTTGTAGGCCACGGGTGACATCGTCCATGAAGCGCTGGAAGGTCTGGGCAGTGTTGCGGAGTCCGAACGGCATTCACAGGAATTCGTACAGGCCGAAGGGCGTGGTCACAGCTGTCTTCGGGATGTCCTCCTCAGCGATGGCGATTTAGTGGTACACTCTGACGAGGTTGATTTTAGAGAAAATCGTGCATCCCGAGAGCTCCCGTGTGAAGGAGTGGAGGTGCGGGAGGGGGTAGCGGTCCGGTGCGGTGGCTGTGTTGAGGTGACGATAATCCCCACAGGGATGCCAGTCGCCGTCCTTCTTACGAACAAGGTGCAGGGGGAGATGCCCACTGGCTGCTGGAAGGGCGTATGATGCCGAGCTCTCGCATGTGCTCGAACTCTGCCTGTGCAATGCGGAAGCGATTTGGTGCGAGTGGCCTGCAGCGGGAATAGACTGGTCCAGTCGTGACGATGTGGTGCTTGACAGTGTGTGGTGGTGTCGTTGCCACGTTGATGGGCTTCGTCAGCGCTGGAAACTCGCGCAGCACAGCTCTGTAAGGGCACTGGTTGGGCAGTACCGTGTATATCCGAGGGACACATACCAGGGCCGAGGCGAAGGTGCGGGTCCTTGACTGGTGCACAAGGGACTCCCGCCTAAGGTCCACCGTGAATCCGTGGTGAGCCAGGAAACCAGCACCGAGGATCGGCTGCTGTACGTCGGCGACAAGGAAAACCCACGTCAGCTTCGAGTGCGGAGCGCTGCTGAAAAGGAGGGTCAATGAACGCTCACCGTATACGTTGATGGGCGAACAGTTGGCAGCCTCCAACGTGCGAGAAGCAGGCGATTGTCTGTCTTTGTAGGATGCGGGAATGAGAGACTTCCGCTCCTGTGTCCACCAAGAACCGCAGGCGGGAGTTGTTGTCGCGGACGTAGAGTAGGCGCCGTCTGGGGCCGCGAGAGATCGGCGCTACTAGTTCCCGCGGTGTCCGTTTCCCGGCCACGAGCAAGGGGGTTCGCACCGACGCGCCCTGCTGCCAAATCTGGAATGGTAGCAACAGTAGCTACCTGGAGTTGGGGAACGGCGGCGGCTGTAGGTGTGACGGTACTGGGGCGCGTAGTCTCGTCCACAATCGCGGCTGAACCGGGGTGATGCAGGACTGCGATGGCGGGATCTGGGACGTGGTGAAGGTTCGCGGGCTGAAAGTTGTCGAACGGCAGTTGTGAGTTCTGCAACCTGTGTCGTGAGGGCATCCAAGGTGGGGGGAGTGTCTACAGCTGAAACTTGTGCGGTAGTCTAGATGGCTAGAATCTCGTCCGCTAGTTGCTCAATAGGGAGCTCCGACGCTAGTAGAGCGGTTTGAACCGTCGCTGGTAGACGCTGAAGATACATCGAGCGTAGAAGATCAGGAGGCAGATGAGTGTTGGCACGGGAGAGAGTACATTGTATGTGCCGGAGTATTTCCGAGGGAGTACGGCCGTCAGGCGACGAAGCTGTGAAGAGAGCGCGCAGCGCGTTTCGTGGGGAAGGCGCGGCTCTCTGCAGGATTGCTTCTTTGAGGAGTTCGTATGTTTTGTACTCGGGGTTGTTAAGAAGGTCGCTGACGGAGAGCAGGAGTTCAGGCGAGAGGTTGGTGACCAGTATCCGATATTTGGTGGTCGGAGAGGTGACATGGCATAGGAGGAATTCTTGTTCCACCTGCAGAAACCATTCAGGAAGGCAAGCAATGGTGCAGGTGGGCAGTGGCTTCAAGGCAGCTGACACACTCATGGCTAACTGGGCTCTTAACTCCGAGGGTCATCAGTGTGGCTTGTAGGCAAACACACAAGAAGTCAAATTACTCTTTATTTTGGAGTGTACAAACTAGTGTTCGGGTGAGAGCCTAGCCGATGAGTGAGTGCGTTCACAATACAATACAATAAATAACAGGGTAAGGAGAGGGAAGCAATGGAAGAGTGTGGGGGGAGAAGGAGAATCTGTAAAAATTGAAGGAAGTGGGAGATTGAAAGGAGGGGGGCAAAACCCCTTACATGTCTAGTTTTTGTTTTGTTTTGTCGTGTCTGGGCCTTAGTTAAGGTGGCAGTAAACAAGTCTTAAAGTGGATTGTCACTGCTGCTGTGATTGGAACAATTTTTTTTTTCCCTAACATTTACCGAACACAAACTATATTATATTATTTAATTAAACTTAATCATTACTGAACATATAAAAACGCGAGAACAATGTTTAGGATTATTTAGTTTGTTTTTTTTCCGTATAACATCATCTTGCTCGTCCTCTGAATCGCGTGCCTGCCTTATGCAATTGCATAAATACAATTCCATAATCACAGGCAATCGAGTCAGAGTCCATAGCAAGTTTGTAAGATGTTCACTCCTTGAAGTCTTTCCGTGTATAGTTCGTCTGCGCTGATCCCACGACCACTAGGCGGGCCGAAGCGGGCAAAGTGACGAGCCGTGGTAACTGCGCCGCCGAATTTATACCTTCGAGAGGCGTACCCCCCCAATCTCTTGCCCGTTGTTGTCGTGGGGGGGCGGAGGCGGAGACTGGGACCCAATGATGGGGAACTCCCCAACCTTGGGACTCAGCCCTCGACTCAGCTAATTTTGCATGGTCTTTTTTTCCTTCCCACTTTTCGTTTCTGTCCCTTCACCAAACCCTTCTGCTATCCACCTCCCAAGGTGTGAGAGCCGTGATGAAAGGCTGACTTTGTGCCAGTCCTGAACGGCCTGAGGGAGCCATGGGCACGGTATTCCCCTGATTTAGTTACCTAGCCCTTACCCCTCAAGGGGATCCTGAGGGGTGGACTGTTTTTTATCCCCAACATAATCCAGGCTTACCATGGCCAGTAATGAAAATCTGTCCCCACTATTAGGGGCAATGAGGCTTGCCCCTTTATCAAATAGCCCCAATTATGTAAACCCACCCGATTCCCTGACCCCAGGCTCTCCTTTGACCACGGCTCCGAACACTGCAATAACTACCCCCTCATCAATGCCTACTAGTACAGTAGCCAACAATCAACCCTTAAGGAACATTTCCACTCTCCCAGCATGCTCAACTTCAACACCTCTACCCCCACAACCTCCAACATCAACCACCCCATCCTCCCTTATTAATACCTTACAGCCTTATTGCCCACCTCTCCATAACACTACCTCCCTCAACACTACTCCATCTTCGTCACGCCCCCGCCCTTCTACTACCCCTATCTCTACAACAATCTTGAATACTCTCTTTAGCGCAGCCAAATGGGACCGATTTTCGTGAACCTCCCACAGCTCCCTACTCTGACAACACCTTCTCTTCCAACAATGTCTCCAAAATAAGAGGTAAACTCTTTCGTAGCCGACGACCGCTCCCGCCCAAAAAACCCCCATCCCAAACCCCCCCTCCCCTACCCTAAATTAACCAAATTCCCCAAAACCCCTCAATTT
>NW_023657889.1:43829-61730 GCF_015228065.2 Penaeus monodon
TGTTTTAACCCCCACCTACCACTCATTAACCTCATAAAGTCATACACCCACCCCCCTTGTTTTAGATCCAGAACGGTTTTCAAACCGTCCACACGCCATAAAACAATCAAATTTTGCGGGGTGCCCACCATGTTGGAATCCCCGGCAATGACAGGCAGATACACTAGCACGCCACGCCGCTATGTCCACATCATACCAACCACGCTTCTCACGTATCCCAGCCACGGTTTATTACCCACACTTTAAGACCTTCTTGTATAATCGATGGAAATCTTTTGGTCAAGCCTCCGCACTAATAAATTACATTATGAAAAACATCAATCTCCCCCTTGGTCAGCTCCTTTCATCGGAACAGACGTTGGGAGACTGCTCTCGCCCGCTTACACTTTGGGCCACACCCGTCTAACACACTCCTGATGTCACAATCTGATCCACCCTTATGTTCCTTATGTAATGTTCCCCTTTCAACCCCACACATCCTATTGTCATCCCCACTTTTTGAAACAACCCGTACCTCTGCTTCCCCCACCTATCCTCCCTTCACTGACCTCCCAACCTATCAGACATCCTTACAGAATCCCAAACTTTCTGCTTCAACAACCCTATTTCTCTTTCCTCAAACGCATACATATCCTTCATCTAATCTAACCCTTTCCCACACCCGACCCTAACCCTTTCACTCCCCAAATTTTTTCTTTGCCAGCTTAGACAACTAATCACTAACTAAACCACCCTTCCCTAACATTAACTATAGTGCTACATGACCTTAGATGTCTAGCACATTTACTTCTTTAAACCATTAACCATTAACCCTCAAGGGGGCCCTGAGGGGTGGCCCTGTTTCTCTCCCCATCATACTCGGGCCCTTACCATTGTCAATAATAAAGATGTTATACTCTTGTTAGATTCACTGAGGCTTGCCCCTTCATTAATAGCCCCACCAAACTCCAATTCTCCCGGTTCCCTGACCCAGGTTCTCCTTTGACCACGACACTGAACACTGCTACTACCCCTCCTCAATGCCTACTAATATATTATCCACCCAAGTCAACACTCAAGCTCCAAGAGACATTTCAGTTTCATCACCTCTACCCCCACAACCTTCTTCATCAATTACCCTATTCTTCCTTATTACTACTTTATAGACTTATTGTCCACCTCTCCATAATAATACCCCCCTAAACGCTACTCCCTTTTCCCAAACACGTTCCCATCCTTCTAACACCCCATCTCTACAAATATCTTAAATAGTCTTTTTAAAACCCAACTAATGGGACCGATTTTTCGTGACCCCCCCCCCCCCAGCTCCTAACTCTGACAACACTCTTCTTTCAGCAATGTCCCCAAAAAACAATGGGCAAAAGTCTCATTCTGTAGCCGACCCGATTGTTCTCGTCTCGTCACAGTTAACATCTGAAAACCAAGCTATAGCATTATCAACTTTAACGATCTCTCTGGCAATCCCATTCCTGCAAAACCCTAAATCCAACCCTCAGTACTTGTACTGGAACTGTCTCTATTTCCCAAGCAAAACTACCCTGTATATAACAAATATTGGTCAGACTGTGGAGAAAAACTTACTTCCTTGCTCATTATTAGTGCAGTGCTACTTTTTTCCCTCCTAAAGGTCATCGTAAGAACCCCACCAATATTGCCCAAAAAATTCCCTTTTCCCTTTTCCCATGACTTTTCCTTTTATGTTTACATTGGTGGAGAACTCCTCCCTGTTCAACCATATCAACCTCCTCCCCGTCAGTGTCAAAATTGTTGGCATTTAGGACATCCTGCCAAACAGCCGTTCCACAGCTTGATGCCCTCTATGTGCCCAACATAGTCAAAACCCGATCAAACTGTTCTGCTCAGTCATGCATATGTGCCAACTGTGGCAGCCCCCAGCACCAGTCTCCTCTTCCCTCCCTCATAGAAAACCTTTGTCCCCACAAAACTCCCCAACCAACTCCTTTACAAAAAACTCTTGAAGATATTCTAAACTATCTACTCGAGCCCCAAAATTTGACACCGAAACCCCTCATCCACCCTCAAATTCCACAACCACTCCCTCCACACTCAAAGTGACCGCAAATATCCATCCTCCTCCTAGTCATATTGCCCTACACTCTTACTCCTACTCCTCCCAACACAGCCCATCCCCCTAGCTCCAGCTCCACCTACATTAATCCCCCCTATATCCTTCCACTCCCTCCTGGATACACAAGTGAATCCTTATGTCAAACTATTCCCTTCCCCAAAATTCTCTACCTCCTGATACCCCCCCAATACACACCTTCCCCCTCTCATTCTTTATCTCCCCCCCTAGCTCCATCCCCTTCAAATTCTCCAACACCTGAAAACCGTTATCACTCATAGATCAACTAAAGTATAGCTCTCCTACATTAGAATTTCTGTTTTGACAACCCTGTTCTCCTCCTCAGACGCATACATATCCTTCACTTGATCTAATCCCCTTACCTAACCCTACATTAACCCATTCACTCATAAACTCCTTTACCCATCTTAACCTTTTCAATATTAATCTAGATAGTTGACTATAGCAACTAACTACTAACTCAACCGCCCTTCACTACCCTTTACTGTACCTTCCTATAGTGCTACATGACCTTATGTCTAGTACATTTATTTTGCTTTTAAAACCCTTAACCATTCCAGCATGGGACTGTGGAATGAAAATACAATGATCATTAACCTTTCTTCAAGGGGATTGTCTCTGAAAAAGAAATAACCTACTGTAAGGTTAGACACATAAAAAAGTAACCAATGAGATTGTGCAATAAATATTTGACAATATCCCCCTCATCCCTTGTGCAAATTTTTGTGGGAGACTTAAGAGACAGAGACTGAGCCCCAAGGCAGAGGATCACCCCGACCTTAAACCTCAGCCCTTGCCTCAACTAATTTTGCATGGCCTCCTCTTCTCCCCCATTCCTTCTTTGCCCCCTTCTTCTATCCACTTCCTAAGTTTTGGAGCCATTCTGAAAGGATGAATAGCTGGCTTTGTGTCAGTCGTGAATGGCCTCCAGGAACCATGGGCATGGTATTCCCAGCTCTTACCCCTTATAGGGTTCCTGAGGGGGGAGACTGTTTTTTTTCTCACTTGTTTCAGGCTCACCATGGCCAGAAATGAAGATTTTGTTATTCTTATCAGGTGCATTAAGGCTTGCCCTTCATCAACTACCCTATCTGAATTTTATTTCTCTGGTTTTCCCCAAACCACTGCCTCTCCAGTGATTACAAATCCAACCACTAATACTAATATCCCCTCCTCGATGTTTACCGTTTAATTCTATCCATTCTGAGGGCATTCACCCAGGTCATTATCAACCTTCAGAAAACATCCCTTCCTCCCTCCCAACATCCTCCACTCCTTCTACTGCACAGTCTTCTTCACTGTTTACCCCCAACCCCTTATTACTATTCATTCTCATTGTCTTCCTCCCCAAAAGTACTACCTCTCTCCATATACCACTCCATCTTCCTCCCGCCCCCATCCTTCACTGCTTCCACTTCTGCAAACCTTTTGAATACCCTTTTTGGCTGTGCCAAAGAGGGTATTCAAACCCAAATGAGATAATTTCTTTTGATTCCCCCCACAGACCTGTGGTTGACACCTTTCTCTTCCAACAATGTCTCCAAAAACAAAAAGGTTGAGTTTCTTTTCGCAGTCGTTCCGATCATTCTTTCCTTGTCTAAGTTATATTTAGAGTCCCAAGCTTGTGCATTATCCACCTTGACTGACCTCACTGGCAAACCTATTTCCCGGCCAATCTCACTCCTCCCTTAATACTTGTACAGGACTGTTCCGTCTCCCGACTGATTGTCCTGTCTATGATATACCTATTCTCTTTCCTCAAACGCATTACATATCCTTCATCTAATCTAACTCCTTACCACACCCCCACCCCAACCCTTTTACTCACCAATTCCTTTGCCCAGCTTAGACAACTAATCACTAATTCAACCACCCCTTTCCCCAACATTAACTATAGTGCTACATGACCTTAGATGTCTGCACATTTATCTTGCTTTTAACCATTAACCCTTAACCTGTCTATGATAAGGACTGTGAAAGCGACTTGTTGCCACTATTCCTCCCAGATGTCCAACACCAAATTTGCTAAGATTAGCTTCTGTAGGGCATGACCATGAAGTTTATATTGGTGGAGTGTCCTGCCCTGTTTTAACCATATCAACTTCTTCCCCGTCAAAGTCAGAAATGTTGGTGTTTTGGCCACCCAGCCAAAATCTGTCACAGCACAGTCCACTGCTCTCTATGTGCCCAAAACCCTTTTTCTGCTCAGTCACACAAATGTGCCAAATGTGATGTCTCCCTAATGTATTTTATAGAAGCTGCCCTGCCTACAAGTTCTCAGATTCAAACTAGGCTTCACTTACCGTCAGGCCAAACAAGAAGCACACTGACAAGGTTTTTTTCTTTCTACCCATTCCAAAACTGTCCTTCACTCCGCTCCCCTTCCATCCTTCTAGTATCCCCAGTATCTCTTCCCTCTACCCCATACCATCCTATCTTCCACAATAAATCCAGATACTCCAATCTCTACCACCTCCCCGGTGCTTACCACTCCTTCTCACTCTAACTGTCGCACCAGGGCAATCCAAACGTGTCACTCCATCTTCTCCTACCACATCCTCCCCTACACCCACCTCTCCCTCTGCTCCTTGGACATCTATTCCCTCTTCTCATCCACATAAGAAAACCTTTGTTTTTTAGACCTCCCCTCCCAAACTCCCCTCCAGAAACTCTTGAAGACATCCAAAAGTTCCTTAACATAACCCCAGGGAATGATCCACTCCCTCATCCACCCTCTAATCCCTTTACTCCTACTCGCTCTACATTCAGAGTATTTGCCGATATCCATTCTCCTCTTCCTCCTACTCACCCCCCCCCCCCAAAAAAAAAAAAAAAAAAAAAAAAAAAAAAAAAAAAAAAAAACTATCCTCTCCTCTTCCATGTACATTACAATTCGCTCTTCCTTCCCTTATTATCCTTGCCACTCCCACCTAGATTCTCACGTGACTCCCTTATGTCACAACAATGTCCTCTGGATCTATCCCCCCTGACATTCTTCCTGATACTTCACCACCTTCCCTGTTCCCTTGTTTCACCCTCTGGATCTTTCCTACTACTACAACAATCGTTTCTTACCATCTGATTGTTTCATAATAGCTCTTTTGCAGTTTTCCTCATACAATATTACTCTCCCTTCCTCAGACACTCTCCATCTGATCTAATCGCCTTATACCCTTAACCCCATCTCCTCTTACAAATCCCCACTGTATTACATTTGCTCCCCCTTTATACCCTTTTCACTACCTTTCTACCCTACAGCGTTTTACAACGATTGACTTCTAACACATCTTATCCTGATTGTTAACTCATTCCCACCCTTTTGTCACAATACTTTACCATAGTGCTATATGAACTTTAATGTCTAGCACATTTACTTCTTGTAACCATTAACCATTAACACAGCCCTTCCTCTTTCCCATTATCATCCACTCCATCTCCTACTGCACAACCATCTTGTGTACCCTCTCCTCCCTTATTCTCAATTGTGGTGACTCCCATGATGTGCTTTATAGGAGTTGCACTGCCTACAAGCTCGAATCTGAGGAGGCAATTCCCAGATTCAAACAAGGCCTCACTCTACGTGAGGCCAGACAGGAAACACACTCTACACCATCTTACCGCCACTCCCTCTCTCCCCCAGTTAAATTCCTTTCCCAATCTAAATCCAGATACTCCAATCTCTACCACTTCTCTGGTGCCTACCCCTCCTCCTTCTCACTCTACCCCTTTTTCTACACCCACTTCTTCCACTGCTTCTCACACATCTATCCCCTCTTCTCCTCTTCAGACCTCCCCACCCAGCTTCCCTCCAGAAACTCTTGAAGACATCCAAAACTTCCCAAACAAGACCCCAGAGAAAGCTCCGTTCCCTCATCCACTTCCAATCTCTATTCCCTCTACATTCAAAGCAATTGACGATATCCATCCTCCTCCTCCTCAAGTTCCCCTCGTCCTCCCACTCTCTCCCAACACACCCACCCTCCCCTTCTCAATTTGCACCATCATTCCCACTTCTTTCCCGTTTATCCTTACCTCCCATCACGATGTTCATGAGACTTCTTACGTCTCAATAGTGTCCTTCTCTGGAACCTTTTCCTCCTGGCATTCTTCCTAATACTTCACCACCATCCCCTGTTTCCTTATCGCATTCCCCGGATTCTTTTACTCCTCTAACTACCATTTCTACGTATATTACCCTTTTTGCCACAGTACTTTATCATAGTGCAATATGACCTTTGATACCTAGCACATTCATTTGTTTAAACCATTAACCATTATTTCATAATATTTTTAAAATATATTAAAAATGATTCCCTCTGAAAAAGAATTTTGAAGTAAAAATTATAGTACCTTATGGTACAAGTCTATAACTCAGAGGGATAAGTATATCTGAAATTTATTTTCCACGTGTGAAAAACCTTCAAAATCTGGGATGTGACTTGAATTTTGAAAAAAAGCAATGTATAAAGTTGTTTTTTGTGGGAAAAACTACATTCCTTTTTCTTAAATAATTAAAAATCTGGCTTCTATATTTTGAAGCACCGAGTTGCTTTTTTCAGCGGGAAAAATTATTCAAAAGAGAGAGAGTTCAGTTTGAAGTTTGGACACTTGTTTGTGGTTGTTTCCAACGTTCATAATTTTAGAAAATAAAATGTTATACATCAGGGAATTCCCAAGTTATTAACTTTTAAATGTTAGACGTAATGTTTTGTAAATGACTATTTTTGTTTTGTAAATGACTAAAATATTTTGTAAATGACTATTTTTCCATTTTTAGGTATAAAAATAACTGACATTTATTAATTTAAATCTTATGGGATATGCATAGACACATTCAATTGTGCATGTATGTATACATGCACAGTCGGGAACAAATGGAATGTCATCACTATAAGTAGCACTGTCCCTTGCAGGTATTCACACTCAGTAACATTGTGTTATGGAGGTTGCTAGAAACCATCACTGCTGTGCCACAGCTGGCACTTAGCACATAATTAAATAGAATGACACTTTAAACATTCTCCATTCGCATCCCGAAAGACAATAAGTATCTGACAAATACAGTTCAGCACAAAAAAAGTAACTATCGAAGTGGAAAATAAAACATTTATAGAATAATTTTCAGCTCTTTCCGCCTAAATAATGCCCTTCAGGGTGTCCGCAGTGTAAAATACAATGCCTGTTTTATTTTACAAAGTAGTCTGTTTCCTCCTTGGTTGGCGTGACTCTTGTTAAATAGTGCTATATTACCATTCCAGTTAATTTATTTTTGGAGCGTGTGAAACAAGTTTGATGGGAACGATCCCAGAATCTTTTGGTACAAAATCCATTTTGATGCATCATAACAAATATATACTTTGGAAAATGGCAAAACAGCAAAAACACATCTTCAGAACAAAGGGTTATAGCATAGTAAAGAGGGAGCAAGGGGTCTTGATGCCACAGGTATGTTTGTGTGGGCCTGGCCTAAATACCACACACCTGAGATTACCTGTCAAGGGGACCTGTTGTCAGTGAGTGGACTGATAGATGTTTGGCTGGTCTGATATAAATAACCAACACTGATATCTTTCCTGCTCTTTTGAAATTAGTTATGGGTTTTGAGTTTTAGTTAGGTTTAGTGTATTATTTTGGAACCATTACTTTAATGTTGACTTTTTTTTTATTATGATGTAAAATTCGCCCATTTTGTTTGTGAGATTGCAAGCATCAGCAAGGTAAATACTAGAAAGTGTTTCGCAGAATCTAACATTAGCTAGCACTTTGGATGACCAGTCATTTTGGTCAATTATACCTTTAACTGGAACTGTGATAGTAGAATAATATGAATGCCCAATTTTTGTTTTGAATGCATTTATACCTCTGGGAAGTTGACGAGCAGATTCTCGTTATCTGCTTCCATTATGCGTGTGGCAATTTATCATGTGTAGGTACACCTCTGCTTTTGTCTTCTTTATTTTTTTTTTTTTTTCTTTTCTCTATGAGAGTAAATCCATCTTCTTCCTAATTATTTGTGTTAGGCACTTCTCGATTAGCTGTAGTTATCATTTATCGCAATTGAGGCTGCGATTCTGGGGAACGCTGGGAACGAATGTGGTCGTTGGAAGTGGGTTATGCTTTGCTTATCTTTTCCTGGTCTTAGTAGTGCTCTCTTAATTATTCTTATTACAGCCTTTCTGGTGTTCATAATGATAATACCAACAAATGTTAGAATAATAAAATTTACATAATATTATATTGTTAATCGCAGTAAAGATAATCATAGTTGTAGCAATAATTATACTAATTAATGTAATCATAGTAATATCACATCTTTACAAGGGAAACAAGTTCATTCGCACAAAAATAATTATCATTGTGTAATAGTTATTAAGACTGGAAAAATACAGTGCACCACATCTTACATTACTAGATGTTTTTCTAGTGATGCAATAAAGAAAAAAAAAGTATTACTAATGTTCAGATACTAGAATTATTGCATATGAATAACCAGAAAAGAAAAGAAAAGAAAAAAAAAACCCACATATATGGAAATGCAATGAAATTCATTTTTTGCTTCTGGGTGTTTGTCCAAACTTTTAAGATTTTGCTTAAACTATTACTATTTTCATATACTGTAGATTTTTTTTATTTTATTTAACTAAACCCCTTCGATCCGGGTGCTTCGCCGCTCTTGTTCGTTCGTTTGAGATTTGCGAAGTTCTGGCTTCGCCCGGGCCTTCATATATATGGCCCGGCCTGTGTCAGCTATTTATGGCGGTCTCATTTTGTTCTCTGACACTCTATGCTTACTATGGTGGCGGGATTGCCAGCAGGCGCTCCTGCCGCCATGGTGTAAACATACCCGGCGGTTGTTCTGGGTGGTCCTTGTCTCAGAAATTGTGTGCTTACAATTCTGTAAGTAATGTACCAGTATGGTGTTCGGCTCAGTTTTCTGTATGATCTGCCTTGCGCAATGGTAACCTAGTCTGATTCTGTGAAGAATGGTTAATGGTTAAGAGCAAGATAAATGTGCTAGACATCTAAGGTAATGTAGCACTATAGTTAATGTTAGGGAAGGGTGGTTGAGTTAGTGATTAGTTGTCTAAGCTGGGCAAAGGAATTGGTGAGTGAAAGGGTTAGGGTCGGGTATGGTAAGGAGTTAGATTAGATGAAGAATATGTATGCGTTTGAGGAAAGAGAATAGGTTGTTGAAGCAAAAAGTGTGGGATTCTGTAAGGATGTCTGATAGGTTGGGAGGTCGGTGAAGGGGGGATAGGTGGGGGAAAGCAGAGGTATGAGTTGTTTCAAAACGTGGGCACGGCAGTAGGATGTGTGGGATTGGAGTGTCTGGTGGTGTGTATTGACTATATGAGAGTTAATGAGTTACATAAGGGATTCACGTGCGTAAGGAGGGAGTGGAAGGGATAGAGGGGATGGTGGGAGGGTTAATGTGGGCGGGGTTGGGGTCGGGGGGGATGGGCTGTGTTGGGAGGGGGTAGGAGGATAGGGTGTAGGGGGGATATCGTTAGGAGGAGGATGGATATCAGCAGTTACTTGGAGTGTGGAAGGAGCAGGAGTTGTAAGATTTGGAGGTTGAGTGTCAGTTTTCATTAGATAATCTTGAATATTTTCAATGGTTTCTTCTTCTGAGTTGGTTCGGGAGTTTTGGGGGATAAAGGATTTCTTGTGAGGGGGGGGGGGGGGGGGAAGGATGGTTAGCAAGGAGCAAAGGAAGGTGGAGGTGATTGTGTGGTAGGGGAAGTGGGGGTGGAACGTTTGTTCTGTCTGTTACGGGTAGTGCGAGGAGGGAGAGGGGAAGGTGTTGGGATTGTAGTGGTGATTGAAGTATCTGTAGTAGAGATTGGAGTGTCTGGATTTAGGATGGCAAAAGAGTTTGACTGGGGAAAGTAGGAGGTAGAAGAGGGGGGGTTAGATGTAGGGGGGGTGGGTTTAGCAGAATTGGTAGAATGAGCAGTATTACTGGAGTAAGGAGTAAGGGAGAAACTACGTCGACGTGCTTCTTGTCTGGCTTCACGTAGTGTGAGTCCAAGTTTGAATCTGAGACTTGCTACCTCAGACTCAAATTTATAGGTGGGACAACCCCTATAAAATACATTATGGGGGCCGCCACAGTTGGCACATGTGCGTGATTGTGCAGGGCAGTTAGATCGGGTATGGCCAGGTTGGGCACATAGTGGGCATCTGGCTGTGGAACGGCAATGTTTGGCTGGGTGTCCTAGACGCCAACAATTTTGGCACTGACGTGGAGGAGGTTGGTATGGACGAACAGGGAGGGATTCTCCTCCTATGTAGACGTTAAAGGGAAGGTCATGCCTACGGAAGGTAATTTTGGCTATGTTAGTGGGTTTCTTTCGATGACCTCTGGGGGGAATGGAGTAGCATTGTACTGATGTTGCATCATAGTCTGTGAGACAGGCAAGTAGATCTTCTCCACAATCTGACCAATCTTTGTCATAGATTGGGCAATTTGCTGGGGAGATTGAAACTGTTCCGGTGCAAGTATTGAGGGTTGGATGGGGTTCTGCAAGGATGGGGTTACCATATAGGTCTGTTAGTTTTGTTACTGCTATAGCTTGGTTTTCGGATGTTACTGTGACAAGACGGGAGCGGTCGGGTCGGCTACGGAAAGAGACTTTACCTACTTGTTTTTGGAGACATTGTTGGAAGAGAAGGGTGTTGTCAGAGTAGGGAGCTGTGGGAGGGATCACGAAAAATCGGTCCCATTTGGCTGCGCTGAAGAGGGTATTCAAAATTGTTGTAGAGATAGGGGTAGTCGAAGGGCGGGGGCGTGACGAAGATAGAGTAGTGTTAAGGGAGGTAGTGTTATGGGGAGGTGGGCAATAAGGCTGTAAGGTATTAATAAGGGAGGATGGGGTGGTTGATGTTGGAGGTTGTGGGGGTAGAGGTGTTGAAGTTGAGCATGCTGGGAGAGTGGAAATGTTCCTTAAGGGTTGATTGTTGGCTACTGTACTAGTAGGTATTGATGAGGGGGTAGTTATTGCAGTGTTCGGAGCCGTGGTCAAAGGAGAGCCTGGGGTCAGGGAATCTGGTGGGTTTACATCGTTGGGGCTATTTGATAAAGGGGCAAGCCTCATTGCCCCTAATAGTGGGGATAAGTTTTCATTACTGGCCATGGTAAGCCTGGATTATGTTGGGGATAAAATAGTCCACCCCTCAGGGTCCCCTTGAGGGGAAAGGGCTAGATAACTAAATCAGGGGAATACCGTGCCCATGGCTCCCTCAGGCCGTTCAGGACTGGCACAAAGTCAGCCTTTCATCCTTTCAGCACGGCTCTCACACCTTAGGAGGTGGATAGCAGAAGGGACAGAAACGAAAAGTGGGAAGGAAAATAAAGACCATGCAAAATTAGTTGAGTCGAGGGCTGAGTCCCAAGGTTGGGGAGTTCCCCATCACTGGGTCCCAGTCTCCGCCTCCTAAGCCCCCCCACGACAACAACGGGCAAGGGATTGGGGGGGATTCTGTGAAGAATGACTTCGGTACCTCTGTTGATTGCTTCAGAGAGTGCCAGTGGCTCATAGCTTGTGGCGTCTGAGTACCATCTGGCCGAGGGGGAGGATCTCGTTTTCTCTCTGTCAAGCTGCAGGAGGAAGGCACGAGCTGTGGCATTACACTTCTGCCTTAAGATTTTTTGGCTCGGTTTTATGATTATGGGATTTGGGGGCATACCCCTGCCAATGTCAGCTAGTCTGTCAGCATGCCCATTCCCTCTGATGCCTATGTGGCTAGGGACCCAGTTTATGATTATTCTTCTACCCTGAGCAAGAATCCTCTGTGCTATTGTGAGAGTAGTAGTCAGAAGGTAGATGTCTTTGGGTGAGCTTTGCTGTACAGTCAGTGGCAGCCCTGGAGTCTGTATGTATGACCACATGTCTTTCCCTCAAGGACGCGTGGGCTAGAACTGACATGCTCGCAACTGCCTCTGCCTGTAGCGAGGAGGCGTTGTCTGTTACCCCCATGGATTGTGTGACATCCCTTGCTGCAAAGCCGGCGCCTGCAGTCTGGTTTAAGGGATCGACTGATCCATCCGTGATGTAGGTTCTACTACCCGGAGGAGCCCGGAGGAGTGATGGCTGCAATGACCCTCTCAGCTTCTGCCTTTAGACTAGGCATGGTGTATTAATTCTTTCTCCTTGACAGAAAACTCGATCAAGGTTTGTGCCCACGGCGGGGCTTCAACAAAGTCAGGGTGGGGGGGAGTCCATGCCCTTGGCAAGTAGTTGTTCTTTGAGTTGATAGCATATCAACACCCTGGCTGTGTGAGACAGCCAGGAGTTGTTTCCAAACAGCTTGTGGTCTTGTTCTAGGCATCTGAGTGTTTTTTGTCTCATCTTTGTGTTCCTGGGGGCTTGGATGACCTTTGAAATGAAATGAGCTGCCATTAGATCAATTTATGATTCCAAGGGGAGGTTTGCCTTCATTAGGAGGTTGAGGGCCTTCGTCCACCTTGGGGCACCCAGAATGATTCTGGCAGCTTCATTTTGGACTGTCTCCTATTTTTCTCTTAATTTTGGCTTTGCGGCAATCAGGGAGACAGCATAGTCCACAATGAGACGGATGGCATGTACATAGAATGATCTCAGTACTTTATATCTGGCTCCTATATGTCTCCCAAACATTGCTCTCATGACAGTCAGTCTTGCTTTAGTTCGGTCAACCAAGTATAGGACCTCCTTTTTAAAGATATTGGAAGACCTGGACCCATTCTAAGTCCATTCCCTGGATTCTCAGACTTGTGCCTTGAACATTTAGTCTCAAAACCATGGCTTTGGATTTTGGCTGCAGAGATCTTTAGTTCTGTCCTACAGCACTCCTCAGATACAAGGTCCAGACTGCGCTGGGTTTTACTTAGGCAGTGTGCTCCAGTGGAGATGATTACAAGGTTGTCTGCATAGATGATCTTGCACCCCACTGGGAGCTGTATGTAGAGGATGCAGGGCATTAAGGTGTTGCAATTGGCTGGACTGAGGACCCCACCTTGAGGTGTTTCATTTTCTAGTGGCATGTGCTGTGATATCAGGCTCTCCTGAATAGCAAGAGGACTTGCTAATTCAAAAGCCTTCTCCAGGTCTAGGAATACTACCACAGAAGTCACAATGCTGATTGTGCATAAGAGCGTGGCTATGCTGTGTGCTGTGCTCACGCCCCTTGTGAACCCATGGAGGTTTTCAAGTGGGAGTCCCATTTTCCATTGGAGTCGGTTAGGATCATTCTTTCGGCCGTCTGGCCCAGACAGCTGAGGAGAGAGAGGGGGCGGTACTTCCCTGGCCTTCCCTTTGGTTTTGGGATGGGAACTATGGTGGCCCTCTTCCAGTTTTGGGGTAGAATGGAAGTTTCCCGGGAGTTGTTGATGAGTTGCAGAAATGCAAGCTCACTTGCCAGTCCTAGGTGGGAAATGATGGGAGTACGAGATCCCATCAGAACCCGGGGCTGTGCAAGAACTGTTTTGTAAGTTTTTCTTAGTTCCCTCAGAGAGAAGATAACATTTGAGTTATCGGGTTCGACTGCCCTCTCTCTCTGATATGAGCAAGTCTGCCCTCAGTTCAGCTGGCAGACTGTTGCTGCTTGTTCTCACAGAGAACTCCTGCACCAGTCTGTTTGCTTCTGCTTGAGGGTCATGGTGTGTGCACCTCGGGGCTGAGCGGCTAGTTGTTGCCACAGCTCTGTAAGGATGGTTCGGTGATCAAAGGACTCACACCATTCCAGCCACTTTTCCTGCCTGACCCCATAAGTTTCCCCGGCATCCCTGACTGCTTCCCTTAGAAGGGCTAGGTTGTCAGAGGTTCTTTACTTCGGAAATGTTTCTACACATGTTCACTCTGTGGTTGATTTCCTTAATCTCGTCATTAAAGTACCAGGCGTCCTTTTAACTCCCGGACCATGGCCGAGTTTTAGGTATAGTCTGTGAGGCTGCTTGATTTACAGCACTTAAAAGTCTGGCTTCATGCACTCCCACGTTTACAGTCTGTGAGGGTTCACTGCTGCTAAGACAGTGGGCCAAGGCATCCTGAAAGGCTTGCCAGTTGTCCTTGTCTGTTTTCCATCTTGGATTTGGTTGTGGCATTTGGGCTGGGCCAGCATCCATGATGGTAGTAACAGTGCCATAATGGTCACTTGTAACAGTCTCATCAACACATCATCTAATTCTCTCCACCAGAGCCACAGTGGCCAGGGTGATCTAGGACCCCTCCTTTAACACTTTCCCGATGGGTGGTATTCATAGTGGCCCGGGCCCCGCTGCCGGGGACTCGTATCGTCACCCTAGCATACGCGACCGCTCATGCCCAATACCAGCATCCCTTGCCTTTACTTCGTAATACTAAGAACCTATGTTGTATTTTCAGTATTATTATTTGCTAAGGTCTCTATTTGCCATATTTCCTGATAAATCAAGACTAGGATATTTTTGTTGTTATATAGACTCCATAGTTGATCATTATTCGGTCTATAGTCTGAATAAAATAAGCAGTGTGGTATCATGGAGTTGAAACCGTAGATTGTTGTATTTTCTTTTGCATTTTTTTTGTTATTTTATAAGATAAACTTTAGTTTCAACAGGTTTATATTATCACTTCCATGTAGATATAATTTCATGTTCAGTGTTTTTATAAATACGTGATATCGGTATTTTCACATGGTTTTACATCATCACTTCGTGAATAGTATATAATATCTCTGGCCAATGTAGTCGATTACCGACGTAATTTTTTTATGCAAACCTTAGAAGCCTAAAAAGCTTTTATGAAATGCATAGTATAGGAAAAATGAGAAAAAGTGTTAAAAACTAATTAATCACATTTTAAGTGTCAAAAAAAAAAAAAAAAAAAAAAAAAAAAAAAAAAAAAAAAATCCCATAATTGTAACAAAAAAACCCTCATGGCATGGCCATACATACACCATGGCATGTACGTACATGCCACCGGCAGATAGTCCAGGCATGCTATAACATGTACGTACATGCCACCCGTCGGCAAAGGGTTAAAAAAACATTTTAAACAAAATGAATCTGAAGGCAACTAACCGAGGTGGAAAGCCCAGGATCGTCTGGGTCATCGTCTTGAGAGCCAACAGAGGAGAGAGGGATTGCTACAGGAAAGTGCTTGCATTGTGATAAGGATAAGTCAGATATGCGAAGCTTAGCCTCATCCGGGCTATGCCCATGAGGGGAGCCGGCCTGTGTCGACTAATGAAGACTCGCTCACGTGTGTCAGCTGGTGCTGACTCGGCTGAACCTAGTCCTTACCTGCCGTGGTACCCAGCCACAGCAGTAACTTCCAGGAGACAAATGCAACTTCTTGTGCCTGGACGGGGCATGAACCACCGACCCCTCGGATGAGAGACTGACACGTTACCACTGTAATAGCCCGGAGGCTTGCATTATGAACTAATATCTCCCTTTTATACAATTTAATTCACAGTTCTATGATTCCTGCCATTTATCACTGCCAATCAGAGCATTCCTAATTCCTTCAAAAACATCTGACTACCCAAATACCCCCATATCCCTCATCCCCTCCCACGTTTCCCACCCACCATACCCCGTCCCCTCCCACCATCCCCCGTCCCCTCCCACCATCCCCCGTCCCCTCCCACCTTCCCCCATCCCTTTTATTCCTCCACCCACCCCTTTTATTCCTCCACCCACCCCATCCCATCTTCCCTCATCCTCTCCCACCCAATATTCCACAACCCCCTTACACCTTCATCTATCCCTCTTACACCTTCTTCCATCCCCTCCCACCTTCTCTCATCCCCCTTATTCCTCAACCCATCCATTCCCACCTTCCACATCCCCCTTACAACTTTCTCCATTGCGTCCCACCTTCCCCATCCTCCCTCTCTCTCTCTCTCTCTCTCTCTCTCTCTCTCTCTCTCTCTCTCTCTCTCTCTCTCTCTCTCTCTCTCTCTCTCTCTCTTTCTCTTTCTCTTTCTCTTTCCTGCTCCCTCTCTCACTTCTTACTCTTCTTTCTCTAATGAAAAAAATCCACCTCCTATAGTGCTAGAACAAATTCTCATACTGCAAATATACTAACTGATGACGATTTGTGACCATCACCCACCCCATACAAACTATTTCCCATGACAGGATGTTTCCGTCACCTGACCCTCACCCAAATTTCTTCATGACGTGATAGTAACATCACCTGATCCTCAACTCAAATTTTTTTATGATGTGATGGTCAAGTCATCCAGATACAAGGGGTTAAGGCCCTATCACATACCTTTCTCATCAATATTTACATCTGCATGTATTACATGTATGTGGAACACCTCCCAGACAAAGCTACCATTTTTGTCTGACTAATTTCTGCCCTGATCTTGTACTACAGAGGATCTATACAACCAGATTTTTTATTTTTATTTTTTTTTTTATGATAATGAAAGCATAAGCTTAAGTTAATATTGCAGAATATTTCTATATACAATATTTCTTTTAAATACTGTCATATGTATAAGAATGTTTGTATGTTTTCAGGGACCTCACTCGGAAGGTGTCAGGATTTTTTACATAGGCACTATGTTTGCTTCTTTGATAGTGTGATAAGGTCAGACCATGCATAAAGTTCATACGAAAATGCAATAATTGTCAGAAAAAGTGTTACTGTGGTAAGGCAAATAAGGTAAAGCAAATTTCAATTCAATATTTCACCAGAATTTACCCAGACATTAAATCAAATCTAGCATTATATTGATAATCATTTGTGATTTCTAGTAATGGGGACATGAAAGGGTTGTAATGCTGCATTTCAACCACCTTGCCCACAAAACAAGAAAGAAGAGTGGAACATCACCTGTACTTCCGCAACTCACATTTATGAAGCTTTACCTGACACTGACAATCCCTCACAAACCTCAAATACATACAATCACATGTCTACAAAACATAATTCATCTTATAAAAAATAACCCGTCCGTAATGGGAAACTAAGTGAAAAACACCCTAATTTCCGGGTGGTAGCTATAGCAGCAAGGGCCTGTTGCCAGGCAAATGAGGTGGGTAACCAAATTAGAGTGTAAGCTGATTATATGTCTCACATATGAGAAGCTGCCTCCTGTTAATTTTCTGGCCATCTCATCAATAAGACACATGTTATTTGCTTTCAAGTATATATACATATCATATCTGGCATAAATAAAATTCTAGAATTGTTCCTTCTTTTGGTAGGAATATTTGGTACTCATTAACTAATTAAATACTTTATTTGGGTAGTAAACAGATTTTTAATCAACTATATTTTATGTTTAAAATTCTGTAAATTTGTCAAATTTTCATCACGTATGAGATAAGATTCCATTCCTGAGTGTTGTAGCTGCAATCACATGATGCATAATACTAGCTTTAATTTTAAGTCACAAGTGAGTTTTTCTTCATATATTCCTGTAACTTTCTTATCTCAAGTCTTGGATCCTTGTCTGTAAGCTTTGAGCACTGTAATAGAGGAAAAAAATATTGTTGAGTATACATTTCATTTCTTTAACCCAATCGCCACGTTTGGCAAGAATACATGCCATGCCCACTGTAACACAGGTTTATTTATTGTATTCACACATAGATGGCTCTACAAGTGCTTAGTCATCAAGGGGTCACTTATTAGTCCTACCTTTCTCACCTGTTTACCTTTTCCTGACTTTTGGAAAGGATCTTTTGCATTATTTCATTGTCTTAATGTTACAGATTTATATCTTATAATCTACTCCATTATCAAGGGGATTTCATTATATAGTCAGTCTACCTACTGTCTCTTGGACTTGTGAGATCTTTGTCAAAATTC
>NW_023657889.1:61830-78194 GCF_015228065.2 Penaeus monodon
GTCCCGTCTCCCCCTCCCCCCCCCCACGAAAAACAAGGGGGCAAGAGATTGGGGGGTACGCCTCTCAAAGGTATAAATTGGGCGGCGCCAGTTACCCGGCTCGTCACTTTGCCCGCTTGGCCCGCCTAGTGGTCGGGGGATCGCGCAGACGAATTTAAAACACGGAAAGACTTCAAGGGTGAACTCTTAAAATTTGGCTAGGGACTCTGACTCGTTGGCCTGTATTATGGAATTGTTTTATCAATTGCAAAAAGGCAGGGCAGCGTAGGGGACGGCAAGATATGTTATACGGAAAAAAAAAACTAAATAATCCAAAAACTGTTCCGCGTTTTTAATGTTCTAATGATTAATTTTTTAATTAAATAATAAAATATATTTGTGTTGGGTAATGTTAGGGAAAAAAAAATTGTTCCAATCCAGCCAGTGACAATCCATTTAAGCTTGTTTACTGACCTTAACTAGGCCCAGACACACAAAAAAAAACAAAAAAGACAAAAAGGGGTTTTGCCCCCCCCCTTCATCTCCCATTTCCCTTCATTTTTACAGATTCTCCTTCCCCCCCCACCCCTTCCATTGCTTCCCTTCCTTACCCTTTTTTTATTTATTGTTTGGAACGCACTCATCATCGGCTGGGCTCTCCCCGAACAATTGTCACCCCAAAATAAAGAGTTTTGACTTTTTGTGTTTTTGCCTAAAGCCCACTGTGACCCTGATTTAAACCATTAGCCTGAGTTGCCCAGCTCCTTGAAGCCACTGCCCCCTGCACCATTGCTTGCCTTCCTGAGGGTTTTCTGCAGGTGGAACAAAAATTCTCCTATGCCAGCACCTCTCCGACCCCCAAAAATATCGGATACTGGAAAAAAACCCTTTCGCCTAACTCCTGTCTCCGTCACGACCTTTTTAAAAAACCCGAGTACAAAACTACGAATCCTCAAAAGGCAACCCGCAAAAGGCCGCCCTTCCCCACGAAACGCGTGCGCGCTCTCTTCACAGCTTCGTCGCCTGACGGCCTTACTCCCTCGAAATCTCCGGCAATACAATGTACTTTCCCCCGTGCCAACACTCATCTGCCTCCTGACTTCTACGCTCATGTATCTTCAGCGTCTACCACGCGGTTCAACCGCTCTACTACGCGGGCTCCCTATTGAGCACTACGGACGAGATTCTACCCATCTAGACACCGCAAAATTTCAGCGTAAAACACTCCCCCCCCTTGATCCCTCACGAACAGGTTTGCAAAAACCCCAACTCCTTTCGAAAATTTTTCACCCCGCGAACCTTCCCACGTCCCGACCCCGCATCGCAGTCCTATAAACCCCGGGTTCGCCGCGTTGGGGACGAGACACGCGCCCCATCCTCCACTCAGCCGCCCCGTTCCCCAACTCCGGGTCAAAAACTGTTTTGCTACCATTCCAGTTTTGGGCACAGGGCGCGTGGGTGCGAACCCCCTTGCTCGTGGCCGGGAAACGGCACCGGGGGAACTAGTACGCCGATCTCTCGGGGCCCCCAGACGGCGCCTACCTACGCCGCCAAAAACTCCCCCTGCGGTTCTTGGTGGACACAGGAGGGAAGTCTCTCTTCCCCGCTCCTACAAGACAACAATCGCCTCTTCTCGCCTTTGGAGGCTCCCTGTTCGCCCCATCAACTTAAGGTAGCGTTCTTGACCCCCTTTTCAGCAGCGCTCCGCCCTCAAAGCTACGGGGGGTTTTCCTTGTCGCCGACGTACAGCCCGTCCTGGTGCTGTTTTCCGGGCTCACCAGGGTTTCACGGTGGACCTTAGGGCGGACCCCTTGTGCACCAGTCAAACCCGCCCCTTTTCGCCTCGGCCCTGGTTGTGTCCCTCGATATCCCGGGTACTCCCCAAACCCAGGCCCTTCAGAGTTCTGCGCGATTTTCCAGCGCTGACGAAGCCCTCAACTGGCAACGAACCACCACACACTGAAAGCCCCCCCACATCGCCGACGGGCCGTCTATTCCCCCGCTGCGGCCACTCGCCCCAAAATCGTTTCCGCTTGCCGGGCAGATTTTCGAGCACATGCGGAGCTGGGCATCATACCCCTTTCCCAGCAGCCAGGGGCTTCCCCTGCACCTTGTTCAAAGAAGGCGGCGACGGGCCCCGGGGGGATTATCTCCCCTCAACACAGCCCCCCCCGACCCTACCCCCCCCCGCACCTCCACTCTTTCCCCGGGGAGCTCTCGGATGCCGATTTTCTCAAAAATCAACCTCGTCAAGTGTACCACTAAATCGCCATCGCTGGGGGAGGAATCCCAAGACATTAAACCACCCCTTTTGGGCCTGTACGAATTCCTGTGAATGCCGTTCGACTCCGCAACACTCCCAGACCTTAAAAAGGCTTCTGGAGATGTCCCCGGGGCCTACAAGGGTCTTCATCTACACTGGGTATATCACCCCAGCAGAAACAGGGGGGAACACCACAGCCCCTCCGGGCCCCTCTTCGACCGCCTGCAGGGACCAGCCCTCATAAACCCCTGGTAAGATCTTTTCGGAGTCACCTCCCCACCTTCTGGGGTCACACGATTACCCTGAGGGGCTTTACCCCGCTCGGGAGAAGGGTCACCAATCGCAGTTCCGTAACCCAACATAAGAGACAGCTTGGAAGTACCTCGCATGTTTAAACTTCTTCCGGGGGGCACTTCTTCTGGTCCTCTGAAACTCTCCTCGTTTTCCCACCCGGGGTTGGGGACGGGGCAGAGATGTTACTTGGCCCTCGAGGTGATTAAAGCTTCGGGCTAGAAAGGACCCTTACCTCGGTGACCCTCCTCAACCACCCGCAGCAAGAGCAAGGCTCAATATGCCTCGACGCCTCACACCGCCAGGAGCTTTTTTCAAAAAGATCCTTTAATTTTGGCAACCTCTGGCTTTTTTTTTCAAGACTCTCACCCCAAAACAAAATGGTACGGGCCTTCGGCAAGGAGCCCCTTGCGGTGTAACGGCAAACCTTCCGGACCTCGGGGGGAAGGATTTCCCAAAATCTTGACGACACAAACCCTCACCTTCGCCCCGCACAAGGGGTCGCCGTCAGTCCCGCGTGAAAAGGCCCCCGGAAAATTTTGTTGCCCAGTTCACCCTGAATCGACACATCCGAAGCCCAACAAACCGGCTGCAGACGCCCTATCCAGAGTCTCGATATCCAGGTAAGTGGAGCAACACCCCAAAACGACTACCAGCTGGTTTGCAGGAGCGCCGACCCTTCCCCCCCCAGGGTCACCGCGGGGTCCTCCCCTTTAGCTAGACAGGGGCAGATTCAGGGGTCTCAACACCATCCTCTGCACATCACGCTGGGCTGACCCTGTCCTTACATCCCTCCCTCCTCCCCGGCGTTTTTCGAGGGTTACCGCTCATAGGGGGAAACCGCGCAACACAGGACCTGATCCCAGCAAAACTCTGGCCCGGCATCATAGAGACATCCGGCATGGTGTTGCACCTGCATGAATGCCAGCGCATAAGGTTCCCGACACCTAAATCCCCCGCAGTGTTCCCTTTCCAATGGCCCCTTTGGCATGTACCCTCGACGTGTCGGTCCCCCCCAGCGAAGGGTTTCAACTATGTCCTATGATGATTGGGCCGGTTTTCCAGGTGGCCTGAGGCCCCACCTATCCAGACACCCCTGCCGCCACCCTTTCCAAGACCTTCTCAGCACCTGGATTTCTCGCTACAGGGCTCCTGCGTCACAAACCCAAAAGAGGGCCCCAGTTCGATCCGAGCTCTGGAGGCAGCTGGTGATCCTTCTTTGGGTCAAAGCGCATCCGGACCACATCTACCCTCCCCCTTTCCAATTGGGGATGGTGGAGCGCCTCACCCCCACTTGAAGGGGGCCCTCACGGTTCTTCCCCGCCCCACACTGGGACCATTGCCCTTGGCACTCCCACATACACCTCTTTTAAAAACAGGATCTTCGGTGCACCGCAGCAGAGATGGTCTTTCGGAAACCCCCATAGCTCTCCCTGCTGACTTTCTATCAAATCCGAAAATCAGGGCCCGGGGCCATTCAAAGCAACTTCGCGACCCCCATGCCTGCATCCGCTCCCCGCCTAGAGACCCACGGGAAAGAGACTCTACTTGCCCCGGACCTCCAAACGCTACTGTCTTCATAAGACAACCCCCCAAACCTCCCCCCTGCCCACCCTTGGGAAACCCTTCCCTCCTTAAGCGGGACAGTAAAACCCCACCCTCCGGCTCCCAAGGAACGACACCCTCCATTGACCGGCGAACCTGCCTTTTCCAGGAGCAAAGCGGGTTCCCAAGTTCTTTTGCGACCCCTACACTGGAAGGGATGCTGTGGGGCAAAGAGCTTTTCCCCGCTTTGGGAGAGTCAGGTCCAGGCGGTTTGGGATCCCCCTCCCCCCCAATCACCCCCAGCTCTCGGCCTGACCTAAGTATACTTGGGCTGGCATATTTAAGCCGCAAAGTCCCCAAAAAAACGCACTCACTCATCGCTAGGGTCTCACCCAACACTAATTGTCACTCCAAAATAAAGATAATTTGACTTCTTTTTTTGCCTACAAACCCAGTATCATGGAAATCTTTTGGGCACAAAACCCTAAATTTATAATGGGGTTTTTAGATTTCTTATCACACTAGGGAAAAAATATCTTGGGTTAGTCTTCTTATACCCTCCCCAAAAGGGTTAAATTTTATTTCCCTAAAAAGCTTATTTGTTTGTTTAAATATGCTAACATTATTATTCCCTATATATTCTTTAAATAAAAAAGGGATAGAAAAAACTTTTTAAAACCAAACTAAACTTTTTAAAGTGCTATTCCATTTTCTTTATTTTTTATCTTTTCACTAGATTTAAATAAAAAAAGTCATTTAAAAAATATCAATTTTTCATCCCTCTCTCTCGCTTAAGATAGAAAATACCAAGGGTTTTCCCTTTAAATTTCAGAAATTACTTCCATTTTTACACAAAAAATCCATAATGATTAATGAAAAAAAAAAAAAAAAAAAACAGTAAGTTATAGTTTTATGGGGATCGTATTCTCTCTACCCAAAAGCTGGTCTCCCGCTTGGGGAAGCAGCCCTCTCACCCATCATCATCCCATTCTGAGTAGTTTTTCCCGTACTGGATGAATTTGTTGTTTTGCTGATTTCTCACTTCTCTAACTGCCTTCAAACTCACGCCGACAGTATCCGGGCAGGGGTTCGCTTCTTAACCATCTTCTTGTTTCTGGGAAAAAAAGATGATGTGGAATGTGGTCTACTTTTACCTTGGGGGAAAAATCATAAGAAATTTGTCTTTGGAAAATTAAAAAGGTTAGTCTTGTGAGTAAAACAAAATTAACAAAAAATTTCCCCCCCCATTTCTTCATAATACAAAATAAAAATTACCATGATTATTTAATGCAACAAAAGCCTATTCAAAAAAACAATTGACAATAAATATACATTTAAAGCTTTCTTTTTTTACAGCTCTAAAGGACTTTGGGGGTGGGCTTTTGGGCTTTGGGAAAGGAAATTTGGGGACATACTGGGCCAGAGGTTTTCCCCTAACCTGCTCACAGCTGTTGTCACTGCAGCTAAAGCAATCTGTCACAGATATATTAGGATTTCCTTAATCATCCTCACCTATATATATGTACATAAATGAACAAATCCTCCTGCTTTAAGTCACTGGATCCAGCTGATACAGAGGAGTTGCCATGAAGAAATTTGGCCAAAAGATGTGTGACTTGAATATTTCATTAAAAAAAGTGTACAAAGCATTTGAAGTGACACTGACTCAGTGGGGTTTCAGGAAGCTCATTCACGAGCAGGCCTTCCATCTGTCCACACGGGTAGTTTACTACCCATCACCCATGCTTGCGAGAGGTCTCCAGGATGGACACATGAATAATACATTAATCCATTGAATCTGGATGCTTTATGGCAATTGCAATGTGGCTTGTACACTGGATGTAACAAACACTCTTGTGAGATGACAAGACTCTATGCCTCCCCTTTGCAATGCTATTTTCTTTTTTTATACATAATTTTTTTTTTTTCCAATGTCCATATTTGTCATTTGATTTGCTTTATCCTGATGATAATAGAATATTTTCTTTGCACAGACTCCATATGATCTTTCTAGGTAGTCCAGAACTCATTGCAACAATAATAACAATAAGTAACAATTATTTGTCACATGTTATTAATTTTTCATAATATTCAATATTCTGTAATAAACCCTACACTGTTGGTTACAGTGGCCAGGAATAGGATCCTGAGCGTGAAATTAGCATCCTCCCTAGAACCAACACGCTTCCATTCATGGGTCACAGACATTACATTCCACTCGTTTAAGAATGGAATTAATGCAAAAGCATTATAAAAAACTAAACTAAATGTCAAATGAGTTCAATCGCCCTCCTAGAGCTTCGTGCACTTATGGTGAGGCTTTCACTTCACCCCTGCCTTTAGCCAAAACGCTTATGACGGCCAGTTCATGTCCCCCCCTGCCCACAGCCCTGTTATTCCCATGACGGTATATTTACGTCACCCACCCCTCAAGGCAAATTTTTTCTTGGTGTGATGGGCACATCATCCAGATCATAGGGGTTAATAATAAATAAATAAAAAAATAAATAAAGAAAGAAAAAAAAAAGAAAGAAAGAAAAAAAAAAGAGAGAGAGAGTAAAAATAAAATAAATTAATGAAATCTCCCTGTTACTTATTGTTACTACTATTGCACATGGTGTAAACCACCTGGAGATATAACATGGAAGCTGCTTAATGAAAACAGTCTATTATCATCTTGATACAGCACAGCAGATAGCAAATATAGACTTCGGAAAATAGAATCAGCATAATTTTTTTTTTACAGCATTGCAGAGAGGAGGCAGAGAGTCTAGATACTGCTTATGAGTGTTCATGCTGGGTGGGCTTATAAGGAGAATTGCCACTCAAGTAAGCCTAATGCCTACATTTTGGTCTGTGCACGTACTGCAAGGCATCTGGATCCAATGTTTTAAATGTGATATACAAAATAATCCATTTATTTATACAGATCCTTGACATAAACAATAATCAAACACATTTAAAAGTACTTAGATTTCAAGAGCAGGCTTACCTGACCAGGAGTATATAGAATAATTGCATCAGTTAAGTTTACCCTTTCAAGGAACTCTTCCACATGGGGTCGCAATCTTTCTGGATCTCTTAGCTGTGGGAACCTTGTCTGAATCCAAGGAATAAAGAAGATTACCATTAATTACTTCTTGGGCTATAATTCATTTCTTCTTTCATAATATATGTTTCAACTAAATTGTATTCCATGAAAGAATATAACTTGTTCATGATTAAGAGGTCTTCATATTTCCACTGATAGCAAATTTATGTATCTTATAACAAATACCACATACCTTAATGTCAATGAGCAAGCCTTCTACTGGGCGGAATGGTTGGTGAATAATGAGATGAAATTGTAATTCTTGTGTTAGCTGCAGTTCATTGTTTAAAATAATCTCAGCAGCTTTCTTCTTATCTCCTCTTACATTATGCACAAAATCATTGATTGTGACATAAAATTCTTCAATTTTACAAGCAAGATATACACAGGTCACTCTGCAAAAGAATATCTTATTTGAACATCAACTAAATACATGAATAATCAAATATATTGCATAGCAAAGAATGAATGAATTTTCAAAAAACAAGAATTCTTTTTACCTACAATGTTATAATCACAAATAATCAATGACTTTCTTTACAAAATAAGAACTTTCCAAGTTTGATTTCAAGAAACATTATTTTTATATGATTATGTAGAGTATACTTTATAACATTCTCACACACACACACAGACAATATACATATTTATATAATACATATATATATATTTTAAAATTATATTATATATATACATATATATATATAACTCCCAATTATAAAAATTAAAAAAAAAAACTACAACATACATAACAACCATCACATACTAATATTATTATAATATTATATATATATATTATATATTATATAAAATATATATATGCATATATATATTATATATATATATATATATATATTATATTATGCAATTTAATTATTTTAATTATTTTATTTTATATTAATATATATATATATTATTCAATTGTTTTTTATATATTATATTATTTATTTAATTATATTATTTATGCATTATATATTATATATTTATTTATATATTATTATAATATTTATATTATTGTATGTGTTGTGTTGTGTTGTTGTGTGTTGTTTTTTTTTTTTTAATTGTTGGTATTTTTATTGTTTTTTTATTTATATAATATATATTATTATTTTTATATATATTATATTATGTATTTTGTCTGTGGGGTTTGTGTGAAAATTTTTTAAAAAAGTATACTCTACTAACAAAAAAAAATAAGTTTCTGAAATCAAACTTGAAGTTCTTTTTTGTAAAAAAAGTCTTTGTTATTTTTGATTATAACATTGTAGTAAAAAAAATTCTTGTTTTTAAAAATTCATTCATTCTTTGCTAGCTATATTTGTTTTCATGTTTTAGTTGATTTTTCAATAAATATTCTTTTCAGAGTGACCTGTGATATTTTTGCTTGAAAAATTGAAAAATTTTATGTCACAATAAATGTTTTTTGTGCAAATGTAAGGAGATAAGAAAAAGCTGCTGTTATTTTTAAACAATGAACTGCCTAAAACAAGAATTCAATTTTCTCATTATTCACCAAACCCTTCCCCCCATAAAGGCTTGCTCATGACATTAAAGGAGTGGTTTTGTTATAAGAACATAAATTTGCTATCAGTGGAAAAATTTAAACCTCTTATCTGAACAAGTTTATTCTTTTTGGTACAATTTATTGAAACATATATTATGAAAGAAAAAATGAATTTTTCCAAAAGTAAATTTGGGAATCTTCTTTATTCCTTGGATTCGACAAGGTTCCCACAGCTAGAGACCAGAAGTTGCGACCCTGTGGAAAGTTCCTGAAAGGGGAAAATTAAATGGCAATTTTTTCTTATACTCCTGGTCAGGTAAGCCTGCTCTTGAAATCTAAGTACTTTTAAATGTGTTTGATTATTGTTTATGTCAAGGATCTGTATAAATAAATGGATTATTTTGTATATCACATTTAAACATTGGATCCGTGCCCTTGCAGTACGTCACAGACCAAATGAGGGATTGGCTTTCTTTAGTGGCAAATTTTCCTTTTAAGCCCACCAGCATACACTCATAAAACTTCTGACTCTCTGCCTCTCTCTGCAATGCTGTAAAAAAAAAAAATTATGCTATTTTATTTTCCCCAAGTCTATATTTCATCTGCTGTGCTGATCAAAATGATAATAGACTGTTTTCATTAAGCAGCTTCCATGTTATATCTCCAGGTGGTTTACACCATGTGCAATAGTAGTAACAATAAGTAACAGGGAGATTTCATTAATTTATTTTATTTTTACTCTCTCTCTCTTTTTTTTTTCTTTCTTTCTTTCTTTCTTTCTTTCTTTATTTATTTATTTATTTATTTATTATTAACCCCTATGATCTGGATGATGTGCCCATCACACCAAGAAAAAATTTGCCTTGAGGGGTGGGTGACGTAAATATACCGTCATGGGAATAACAGGGCTGTGGGCAGGGGGGGACATGAACTGGCCGTCATAAGCGTTTTGGCTAAAGGCAGGGGTGAAGTGAAAGCCTCACCATAAGTGCACGAAGCTCTAGGAGGGCGATTGAACTCATTTGACATTTAGTTTAGTTTTTTATAATGCTTTTGCATTAATTCCATTCTTAAACGAGTGGAATGTAATGTCTGTGACCCATGAATGGAAGCGTGTTGGTTCTAGGGAGGATGCTAATTTCACGCTCAGGATCCTATTCCTGGCCACTGTAACCAACAGTGTAGGGTTTATTACAGAATATTGAATATTATGAAAAATTAATAACATGTGACAAATAATTGTTACTTATTGTTATTATTGTTGCAATGAGTTCTGGACTACCTAGAAAGATCATATGGAGTCTGTGCAAAGAAAATATTCTATTATCATCAGGATAAAGCAAATCAAATGACAAATATGGACATTGGAAAAAAAAAAAATTATGTATAAAAAAAGAAAATAGCATTGCAAAGGGGAGGCATAGAGTCTTGTCATCTCACAAGAGTGTTTGTTACATCCAGTGTACAAGCCACACATTGCAATTGCCATAAAGCATCCAGATTCAATGGATTAATGTATTATTCATGTGTCCATCCTGGAGACCTCTCGCAAGCATGGGTGATGGGTAGTAAACTACCCGTGTGGACAGATGGAAGGCCTGCTCGTGAATGAGCTTCCTGAAACCCCACTGAGTCAGTGTCACTTCAAATGCTTTGTACACTTTTTTTAATGAAATATTCAAGTCACACATCTTTTGGCCAAATTTCTTCATGGCAACTCCTCTGTATCAGCTGGATCCAGTTTACTTAAAGCAGGAGGATTTGTTCATTTATGTACATATATATAGGTGAGGATGATTAAGGAAATCCTAATATATCTGTGACAGATTGCTTTAGCTGCAGTGACAACAGCTGTGAGCAGGTTAGGGGAAAACCTGGACCAGTATGTCACCGATATCCTCTTCCCAAATGACCAAAGACCACACCTCAAAGTCCTTATAGATGCTGTGAGAAGTAAGCTTTAAATGTATATTTATTGTCATATTTGTTCATTTTGAATATGGCTATTGTTGTCATTAAATAATCATGGTATATTTTTTCATATTGTATTTATGAAGTAATGGGTGGTGGAAGTTTTTGTTAATTTTTGCTTTACTCACAAGACTAACCATATTTAATTTTCCAAAGACAAATATTCCTTATGAGTTTCAACCAAGGTAAACAAGGTAGACCACATTCTCACACTCATCATTTTTCCCAGAAATCAAGAAGATGGTTAAGAATGCTGAACCTCCTGCCTCGGATACTGTGCGGCGTGAGATTGAAGGCAAGTTAGAGAAGTGCAGAAATCAGCAAAACAATCCAAATTCATCCCAGTACCGGGCAAACTACTCAGAATGGGATGATGATGAGGTGATGATGGCTGCTTCCCCAATGCAGGAAGACACAGCTCTTGGAGTAGAGAGAATACGATCACCATCAAACTATTAACTTACTGTTTTTTTTTTGTTTTTTTTTCTCATTAATCATTTACTGGATTGTTTGTGTAAAATGTGAAAGTAATTTTCTGAAAGTTAAAGGAAAACCTTTGGTATTTTCTATCTTAAGTCGAGAGAGAGGGATGAAAAAATTAGATATATTTTGAAATGACATTTTTATTTTAAACTCCTAGTGAAAAGATAGAAAAATAAAGAAAATGGAATAGCACATTAAACGTTTAGTTTGGTATTCAAAAGATTTTTTCTACCCCTTTTATTTGAAGAATATATAGATTAATTATAATTTTGCATTTTTAAACAAACAAAAAAACCCTTTTTTAGGCAATAAAATTTAAATCCTGTGGGGTATAAGAAGACTCCCCAAGATATTTTTTCCTCTAGTGTAAAGCAAAATCGGAAACCCCCATATAAAATTTTTAGGGGTTTGGGCCCAAAAAAGTTTTCCCAAACTGTGGTTTGTACAACACTAAAGTCAAATTACTTTTTTATTTTGGAGTGTACATTAGTGTTCGGGTGAAGCCTACCGATGATGAGTGCGTTTCTTTTGATTTTTTGCGGCTTAAATATGCCACCTCAATGTATACTCTCAGGTCGGGTCCGATGACTGTGGGTGTTTGGGCGGGAGTTGGATCCCCAAACCGCCGGGACCTGACTCTCCCAAAGCGCGAAGCTTTTTTGCACCACAGCACTCCCCTTCCCCGTGTAGGGGTCGGAAAACAACCTTCGGATCCGATTGCTCCTGAAAAGCGCGGTTTCGCACGTCAATGCTGCGGTGTCTCCCCTTGTGGCCCGGGGGTGATGGTTTTACTGCCCCCGTTTAAATGACGGGGAAGGGTTCCTAAAGGGGGGGCAGAGGGAGGTTGGGGGGTTTTGTCTTATGAGACAGTAGCAGTCTTGGGGGGTCAGGGGGGAAAGTAGATGTCTCGTTCCCGTGAGGGTCTCTAGGACGAGCGGTGCGGCCAGCGGTCGCAAAGTTTTTTCCAAATGGTCCCGGGCCCCTGTTTTTTCGGAGTTGACGAAATCCAGGGAGAGCTATGGTGGTTTCCGTAACCTCTCTGCTGCGGGCACCGAAGATCCGCTTAAAAGGGGTCCGAAATGTTAGGGTGCCAAAGGGGCAACTGGTCCCCCCAGTGTCGGGGGGGGAAAAGAAGCCGTGAGGGCCTCCTTCAAGTGGGGTGTAGGCGCTCCCCATCCCCATTGGAATGGATGGTATATTGGTCCGGATGGCTTTAGCCAAAAAAGGTCACCGTGCCCCCAAGCTGGGGACTCGAACTGAGGACCTCTGTTGGTTGTGCCCGTCACTGGTCTTGCGAGATTCCGGGGCTGATGAAGGTCTTGGCAATGGTGGGGCAGGGGTTTCCCGGGATAGGGTGGCCTCAGGCCCCCTGGTAAACCGGCCATATCATCAGGACATAGTTGTAACCCATCTCTGGAAAGGGCCCATACGTCAGGTGTAATGCTGAAGCGGCCTTTGGGTAAAAAGGAACCCTGGGGGGGAGTTTTTATGTGTCGGTAACCTTACTCCTGGCATTCGATGCAGGTGCACCCCACTCCCGGATGTCTCATTGATCCCGGCCCCAACGACTTTGCTGCGGTCAGGCCCTGTGTTGCGGTTTCCCCCCTATCATGGTAAGCCTCAAAAAACTGCCGGGGAGTGTGGAGGATGAAAGGACGGGTCAGCCCAGCGTGATTCCGCAGAATGGTGTCCTGAGACCCCCTAAACTCCCCTCTCTGCGAAGGGGGTATTCCGTCGGGGCCCTGGGGGGAAGGGTCTTGTTGCTGCCCCTAAAAAACCAGCGGGTGTCGTTTGGGGGTTTGCTCTCACTTCCATGGATTCGAGACTCTGGATGGGGCTCTCACCCTGGTTGTTGGTGCTTCGATGTGCCCCTATGTCGTGTAAACGGGGCCGAAATCCGGTCCCTCTCTTCACGCGGGACTGAGGGCGACCCCTTTTGCGGGGCGAAGGTGGGGCTTGGGGCCGTCAAGTTTGGAAGCCCTTCCCTCCGTATGCCCGGGAAGTGTTTGATGGCCGTATACCCGCAAGGACTCCTTGCCAAGGCACTTCCCTATTTTTTTGGGGGCTGGAGTCTGTGAAAAAAAAGCCGGGGTTTTCCCAACCTTCCGGATCTTTTTTGGAAAAACTGCCCAGGGCGGTGCCCGGGGCGTCACGGCTATATTGAGCCTTCTCTCGCTGCGGGGGGGTTTTGAGGGGGGTCACCGAGGCTAAGGCGTCCTTGCACCCCTCGAAACTTAAATCACCTCAAGGCCCAAAAACATCTCTGCCACGCCCCAACCGGGGATGGAGCGGGGAGACTTGAAAGGGACCAGAAAAGTGCAACCTCGGAAAATTAACAGCCGAGGTATTTCCCAAAAGCTGTCTCTTCATTGTTGCTTGGAACTGCCTATCCCTGCTGACCTTCTCCTGAGCTGGGGTAATGCCGTCAGCGGAAATCGGTGCCTAGAAGGTGGAGGGGTGACTCGAAAAAACTCTTTCCAGGTTATGATGACTCCCGGGTTTCCCCGCAGGCGTCGAAGAGGGGCCCGGGGGTGCTGCTGGTGTTCCTCCCTTTTGCTGCTGGCGATGAGTATACCCCTGTAGTGAAAACACCTTTTTAGGGCCCCGGGGGGGCATCGCCATGAAACGCTGGGAAAGGGCTGGGGAGTGTTGCGGGGTCCGAACGGCATTCAAAATTCGTACGGCCGAAGGGCGTGGTCACAGCTGTCTTCGGGATGTCCCCTCGCGATGGGATTTTGTGGTACACTCGACAGGTTGATTTTAGAGAAAAAAGTGCATCCCCAAACTCCCGTGTGAAGGATGGAGGGGCGGGAGGGGGTAGGGTCCCGGTGCGGGGGCTGTGTTTAGGTGACGATAATCCCCCCCAGGGATCCAGTCGCCGTCCTTTTTACGAAAAAGGGGCAGGGGGGGGATGCCCACTGGGTGCTGGAAGGGCGTATGATGCCGAGCTCTCGCATGTGCTCGAACTCTGCCTGTGCAATGCGGAAAAAACGATTTGGGGCAGTGGCCCCAGCGGAATAGCTGGTCCATCGTGCGATGTGGTTTCTTAAGTGTTTGGTGGGGTCGTTGCCACGTTGAGGGGTTCGTCCGCTGGAAACTCGCGCAGCACAGCTCTGTAAGGCACTGGTTGGGGCAGTACGTGTATATCCGAGGGCACATACCGGGCCGAGGCGAGGGGGGGGTCCTTGACTGGTGCAAAGGGACTCCCGCCTAAGGTCCCCGTGAATCCGTGGGGAGCCCGGAAACCCGCACCGAGGGTCGGGTGCTGTACTCGGCGACAAAGGGAAAACCCCGTCACTTCGAGTGCGGAGCGTGCGAAAAGGAGGGTCAATGAACGCCCCCGTATACGTTATGGGCGAACATTGGCAGCCTCCACGTGCAGAAACAGGGGATTGTCTGTCTTTGTAGGATGCGGGAATGAGAGACTTCGCTCCTGTGTCCACCAAGAACGCAGCGGGATTGTTTTCGCGGGTAGAGTAGGCGCCGTCGGGGCCGCGAGAGTCGGCGCTACTATTTCCCCCGGTGTCCGTTTCCGCCCCGAGCAGGGGGTTCGCACCGACGCCCTGCTGCCAATCTGGAATGGTAGCAAAAGTACTACCTGGAGTTTGGGGGAAAGGGGGCGGCTGTAGGTGTGACGGGACGGGGGGCGTAGTCTCGTCCCCAATCGCGGGTGAACCGGGGGGATGCAGGCTGCGAGGGGGGGGGGGGGGGAAGGTTGGGGGGGGGGGGGGGGGGGGGGGGGGTTTTTGCCCCCGTGTGTGGGGCTCCAAGGGGGGGAGTTCTGCAAACTTTTGGCGGTAGTTTTTAATGGCTAGAATCTCTCCCTAGTTGCTCAATAGGGGCTCCGCGCTAGTAAGCGGTTTGAACCGTCGCTGGGAGACCTGAAAATACACGAGCGTAGAAGTCAGGAGGCAGATGAGTGTTGGCACGGAGAAAATACATTTATGTGCCGGGGTTTCCGAGGGAGTACGGCCGTCAGGGGGACGAAACTGTGAAGGGAGCGCGCAGCGCTTTCGTGGGAAGGGGCGGGTCTCTGCAGGATTGCTTTCTTTGAGGATTCGATGTTTTGTACTCGGGGGTTTTTAAAAAGGTCGCTGACGAGAGCAGGGGTTCAGGCGAGAGGGTTTGGGACCCGTATCCATATTTGTGGTCGGGGAGGGGCATGGGATAGGGGAATTCTTGTTCCACCCGCAGAAAACCCTTTAGGAGGCAAGCAATGGGGCAGTGGGGATGGCTTCAAGGGGCCGACCACTCATGGCTAACTGGGCTCTAACCGAGGGGCACATGTGGCTGTAGGGAAACACCAAGAAGTCAAATTTCTCTTTTTTTGGAGTGTACAACTAGTTTCGGGGGGAAGCCTACCCATGAGTGATGCTTCACATACAAACAAAAAATAAAGGAAGGAGAGGGGAACCATGGGAAAATGTGGGGGGGGAAAAGGGGAATCTGTAAAATTGAAGGGAAATGGGGGATTGAAAGGAGGGGGGGAAAACCCCCTTTCATTCTTTTTTTGTTTTGTTTTGTCGTCTGGGGCCTTAGTTAGGTGGCGTAAAAAAGTCTTAAGTGGTTGTACTGCGCTGTATTGGAACATTTTTTTTTTCCCCAACATTTCCGAAAACAAAATATATTATATTATTTAATTAAACTTAATCATTATGAACTATAAAAAACCCAGAAAAATGTTTTGGATTATTTTTTTGTTTTTTTTCCCTATAACATCACTTTTCCCTCCTCTAAACGGTGCCTGCCTTATCAAATTTCATAAAAACAATTCCATAATCAAGGGAAACGAGTCAGGTCCATGCAAATTTGTAAAATTTCACTCCTTGAAGTCTTTCCGTGTATAGTTCGTCTGCGTGATCCCACGACCACTAGGGGGCCCAAGCGGGGAAAGTGACGAGCCGGGTAACTGCGCCGCCGAAATTTTTACCTTTGAGGGCGTACCCCCCAATCTCTTGCCCTTGTTGTCGTGGGGGGCGGAGGCGGGACTGGGACCCAAGATGGGGAACTCCCCAACCTTGGGACCGCCCTCACTCCAAATTTTTCATGGTCTTTTTTTCCTTCCCACTTTTCGTTTCTGTCCCTTCACCAAAACCCCTTCTGCTTCCACCTCCAAGGGGTGAGAGCCTGATGAAAGGCGACTTTGTGCCCGTCCTGAACGGGCCCAGGGGGGCCAGGGGACGGTATTCCCTGTTTAGTTACCTAGCCCTTACCCCTCAAAAGGGGGGGATCCCCCT
>NW_023657889.1:78294-92753 GCF_015228065.2 Penaeus monodon
AAATTTTGCATAAAGGGGGAACTGGGGGTTTTTTTATAAATTAAAAACTTTTATAAATTTAAAGTTTTATTGCCAGTTAAGCAGTGTACTTGATATGTTACAATTAATTGTTCCTTTCCTTTTGTGTTTCTTTTCATATTTGAACACCTATTACAGTTATTGAATCTGGTGGTTGATAAGGATTAATGATTCAAAGTAATTTTAAAGACCTCATTTCCACTGGCAGTTTAATTATACTGTAGCCAGAACAGGTTGCATGTATGGGCACAGCCACTCAAAAATAATTATATTATGGTAACTGATATCCTTCTAGATCTCATAGCACTACTTACTGCTTGTGTATTCCTTTTATACTTAATTAACCCAATCACCCCGGATTTATGTTTTGTCCCTTGTAGGTTTTTGTGAATTTTGTTACATACAGATGGCTCCACATGTGCTCAGCCTCCAGGAGTCTATCAGTGGGCCCCTCTGACTGATCTTGTTCCCCATTCCTTGAATTGGCGGGAAACGTTTTTCCTTTTTTATAAAATTGATATAAATACTGTTATTATTGTTTTTGATGTTTGTTTATTAAAGTATTTTTAAAAAATCTTTTTTAACTTTTTAAGAAAATAAAATTAATGCAAAAGTCCTTTCCAAAAGTCAAGAAAAGGGTAAACAGGTGAGAAAGGTGGACTAATAAGGACCCCTTGATGACAAAGCACTTGTAGAGCTCTATGTTGAATAAATAAAAACCGTGTTACAGTGGGCATGGCTGTATTTTTGCCAAACTGGCGTTTGTTAAAGAAATGAAAAGTATACCAACAATATTTTTTCCTCTATTACGTTCAAAGCTTACAGAAAAGGATCCAAGACTTGAGATAAGAAAGTTACGGGAATATAAAAAAAAAAAACTCCTTGTGTTTAAAAATTTAAAGCTAGATTATGCATCATGTGATTGCAGCTACAAACTCGGGAAAGGGAAATTTATCCATCGGTAAAAATTTACAAATTTACAGAATTTTAAACATAAAATATATTGATTAAAAATCGTTTATACCCAAAAAGATTTTAAATTTGTTTTTTGATACCAAATTTTCCCACCAAAAAAAGGGAAAAATTCTAGAATTTTTTTATGCCCGATATGATTTATATATTTGAAAACAAATAACATGTGTCTTATTGATGAGATGGCCCGAAAATTAACGGGGGCAGCTTCTCATATGTGAGACAAAAATCAGCTTCACTCTAATTTGGTTCCCACCTCTTTGCCCGGCAACAGGCCCTTGCTGCTAAGCTACCACCCAAAAATTGGGGTTTTTCACTTAGTTTCCCCTTACGGACGGGGGTTTTTTTTTATAAATGAATTATTTTTTTAGACTGGTTGTATGTATTTGGGTTTTTTGAGGGGTTTTCAGGGCAGGTAAAGCTTTTAAATGTGAGTTGCGGAAATACAGGATGTTCCACTCTTCTTTCTTGTTTTGTGGGCAAGGTGGTTGAAATGCAGCATTACAACCCTTTCATGTCCCCATTACTAGAAATCACAAATGATTATCAATATAATGCTAGATTTGATTTAATGTCTGGGTAAATTCTGGTGAAATATTGAATTGAAATTTGCTTTACCTTATTTGCCTTACCACAGTAACACTTTTTCTGACAATTATTGCATTTTCGTATGAACTTTATGCATGGTCTGACCTTATCACACTATCAAAGAAGCAAACATAGTGCCTATGTAAAAAATCCTGACACCTTCCGAGTGAGGTCCCTGAAAACATACAAACATTCTTATACATATGACAGTATTTAAAAGAAATATTGTATATAGAAATATTCTGCAATATTAACTTAAGCTTATGCTTTCATTATCATAAAAAAAAATAAAATAAAAAATCTGGTTGTATAGATCCTCTGTAGTACAAGATCAGGGCAGAAATTAGTCAGACAAAAATGGTAGCTTTGTCTGGGAGGTGTTCCACATACATGTATACATGCAGATGTAAATATTGATGAGAAAGGTATGTGATAGGGCCTTAACCCCTTGTATCTGGATGACTTGACCATCACATCATAAAAAAATTTGAGTTGAGGATCAGGTGATGTTACTATCACGTCATGAAGAAATTTGGGTGAGGGTCAGGTGACGGAAACATCCTGTCATGGGAAATAGTTTGTATGGGGTGGGTGATGGTCACAAATCGTCATCAGTTAGTATATTTGCAGTATGAGAATTTGTTCTAGCACTATAGGAGGTGGATTTTTTTCATTAGAGAAAGAAGAGTAAGAAGTGAGAGAGGGAGCAGGAAAGAGAAAGAGAAAGAGAAAGAGAGAGAGAGAGAGAGAGAGAGAGAGAGAGAGAGAGAGAGAGAGAGAGAGAGAGAGAGAGAGAGAGAGAGAGAGGGAGAGGATGGGGAAGGTGGGACGCAATGGAGAAAGTTGTAAGGGGGATGTGGAAGGTGGGAATGGGTGGGTGGAGGAATAAAAGGGATGGGGGAAGGTGGGAGGGGACGGGGGATGGTGGGAGGGGACGGGGGATGGTGGGAGGGGACGGGGTATGGTGGGTGGGAAACGTGGAGGGGATGAGGGATATGGGGGTATTTGGGTAGTCAGATGTTTTTGAAGGAATTAGGAATGCTCTGATTGGCAGTGATAAATGGCAGGAATCATAGAACTGTGAATTAAATTGTATAAAAGGGAGATATTAGTTCATAATGCAAGCCTCCGGGCTATTACAGTGGTAACGTGTCAGTCTCTCATCCGAGGGGTCGGTGGTTCATGCCCCGTCCAGGCACAAGAAGTTGCATTTGTCTCCTGGAAGTTACTGCTGTGGCTGGGTACCACGGCAGGTAAGGACTAGGTTCAGCCGAGTCAGCACCAGCTGACACACGTGAGCGAGTCTTCATTAGTCGACACAGGCCGGCTCCCCTCATGGGCATAGCCCGGATGAGGCTAAGCTTCGCATATCTGACTTATCCTTATCACAATGCAAGCACTTTCCTGTAGCAATCCCTCTCTCCTCTGTTGGCTCTCAGACGATGACCCAGACGATCCTGGGCTTTCCACTCGGTTAGTTTGCCTTCAGATTCATTTTGTTTAAAATGTTTTTTTAACCCTTTGCCGACGGGTGGCATGTACGTACATGTTATAGCATGCCTGGACTATCTGCCGGTGGCATGTACGTACATGCCATGGTGTATGTATGGCCATGCCATGAGGGTTTTTTTTGTTACAATTATGGGATTTTTTTTTTTTTTTTTTTTTTTTTTTTTTTTTTTTTTTTGACACTTAAAATGTGATTAATTAGTTTTTAACACTTTTTCTCATTTTTCCTATACTATGCATTTCATAAAAGCTTTTTAGGCTTCTAAGGTTTGCATAAAAAAATTACGTCGGTAATCGACTACATTGGCCAGAGATATTATATACTATTCACGAAGTGATGATGTAAAACCATGTGAAAATACCGATATCACGTATTTATAAAAACACTGAACATGAAATTATATCTACATGGAAGTGATAATATAAACCTGTTGAAACTAAAGTTTATCTTATAAAATAACAAAAAAAATGCAAAAGAAAATACAACAATCTACGGTTTCAACTCCATGATACCACACTGCTTATTTTATTCAGACTATAGACCGAATAATGATCAACTATGGAGTCTATATAACAACAAAAATATCCTAGTCTTGATTTATCAGGAAATATGGCAAATAGAGACCTTAGCAAATAATAATACTGAAAATACAACATAGGTTCTTAGTATTACGAAGTAAAGGCAAGGGATGCTGGTATTGGGCATGAGCGGTCGCGTATGCTAGGGTGACGATACGAGTCCCCGGCAGCGGGGCCCGGGCCACTATGAATACCACCCATCGGGAAAGTGTTAAAGGAGGGGTCCTAGATCACCCTGGCCACTGTGGCTCTGGTGGAGAGAATTAGATGATGGTTTGATGAGACTGTTTACAAGTGGCCATTATGGCACTGTTACTACCATCATGGATTCTTGCTTATCCCAAATGCCACAACCAAATCCAGATGGAAAACAGACAAGGACAACTGGCAGCCTTTCAGGATGCCTTGGCCCACTGTCTTAGCAGCAGTGAACCCTCACAGACTGTAAACGTGGGAGTGCATGAAGCCAGACTTTTTAAGTGCTGTAAATCAAGCAGCCTCACAGACCATACCTAAAACTCGGCCTTGGTCCAGGAGACGCCTGGTACTTTAATGACGAGATTAAGGAAATCAACCACAGAGTGAACATGTGTAGAAACATTTCCGAAGTAAAGAACCTCTGACAACCTAGCCTTCTAAGGGAAGCAGTCAGGGATGCCGGGGAAACTTATGGGGTCAGGCAGGAAAAGTGGCTGGAGTCCTTTGAACACCGAACCATCCTTACAGAGCTGTAGCAATAACTAGCCGCTCGCCCCGAGGTGCACACACCATGACCCTCAAGCAGAAGCAAACAGACTGGTGCAGGAGTTCTCTGTGAGAACAAGCAGCAACAGTCTGCCAGCTGAACTGAGGGCAGACTTGCTCATATCAGAGAGAGAGGGCAGTCGAACCCGATAACTCAAATGTTATCTTCTCTCTGAGGGAACTAAGAAAAACTTACAAAACAGTTCTTGCACAGCCCCGGGTTCTGATGGGATCTCGTACTCCCATCATTTCCCACCTAGGACTGGCAAGTGAGCTTGCATTTCTGCAACTCATCAACAACTCCCGGGAAACTTCCATTCTACCCCAAAACTGGAAGAGGGCCACCATAGTTCCCATCCCAAAACCAAAGGGAAGGCCAGGGAAGTACCGCCCCCTCTCTCTCCTCAGCTGTCTGGGCCAGACGGCCGAAAGAATGATCCTAACCGACTCCAATGGAAAATGGGACTCCCACTTGAAAACCTCCATGGGTTCACAAGGGGCGTGAGCACAGCACACAGCATAGCCACGCTCTTATGCACAATCAGCATTGTGACTTCTGTGGTAGTATTCCTAGACCTGGAGAAGGCTTTTGAATTAGCAAGTCCTCTTGCTATTCAGGAGAGCCTGATATCACAGCACATGCCACTAGAAAATGAAACACCTCAAGGTGGGGTCCTCAGTCCAGCCAATTGCAACACCTTAATGCCCTGCATCCTCTACATACAGCTCCCAGTGGGGTGCAAGATCATCTATGCAGACAACCTTGTAATCATCTCCACTGGAGCACACTGCCTAAGTAAAACCCAGCGCAGTCTGGACCTTGTATCTGAGGAGTGCTGTAGGACAGAACTAAAGATCTCTGCAGCCAAAATCCAAAGCCATGGTTTTGAGACTAAATGTTCAAGGCACAAGTCTGAGAATCCAGGGAATGGACTTAGAATGGGTCCAGGTCTTCCAATATCTTTAAAAAGGAGGTCCTATACTTGGTTGACCGAACTAAAGCAAGACTGACTGTCATGAGAGCAATGTTTGGAGACATATAGGAGCCAGATATAAGTACTGAGATCATTCTATGTACATGCCATCCGTCTCATTGTGGACTATGCTGTCTCCCTGATTGCCGCAAAGCCAAAATTAAGAGAAAAATAGGAGACAGTCCAAAATGAAGCTGCCAGAATCATCTGGGTGCCCCAAGGTGGACGAAGGCCCTCAACCTCCTAATGAAGGCAACCTCCCCTTGGAATCATAAATTGATCTAATGGCAGCTCATTTCATTTCAAAGGTCATCCAAGCCCCCAGGAACACAAAGATGAGACAAAAACACTCAGATGCCTAGAACAAGACCACAACTGTTTGGAAACAACTCCTGGCTGTCTCACACAGCCAGGGTGTTTGATATGCTATCAACTCAAAGAACAATACTTGCCAAAGGGCATGGACTCCCCCCCACCCTGACTTTGTTGAACGCCCCCGCCGTGGGCACAAACCTTGATCGAGTTTTCTGTCAAGGAGAAAGAATTAATACACCATGCCTAGTCTAAAGGCAGAAGCTGAGAGGGTCATTGCAGCCATCACTCCTCCGGGCTCCTCCGGGTAGTAGAACCTACATCACGGATGGATCAGTCGATCCCTTAAACCAGACTGCAGGCGCCGGCTTTGCAGCAAGGGATGTCACACAATCCATGGGGGTAACAGACAACGCCTCCTCGCTACAGGCAGAGGCAGTTGCGAGCATGTCAGTTCTAGCCCACGCGTCCTTGAGGGAAAGACATGTGGTCATACATACAGACTCCAGGGCTGCCACTGACTGTACAGCAAGCTCACCAAAGACATCTACCTTCTGACTACTACTCTCACAATAGCACAGAGGATTCTTGCTCAGGGTAGAAGAATAATCATAACTGGGTCCCTAGCCACATAGGCATCAGAGGGAATGGCATGCTGACAGACTAGCTGACATTGGCAGGGGTATGCCCCCAAATCCCATAATCATAAAACCGAGCCAAAAAATCTTAAGGCAGAAGTGTAATGCCACAGCTCGTGCCTTCCTCCTGCAGCTTGACAGAGAGAAAACGAGATCCTCCCCCTCGGCCAGATGGTACTCAGACGCCACAAGCTATGAGCCACTGGCACTCTCTGAAGCAATCAACAGAGGTACCGAAGTCATTCTTCACAGAATCCCCCCCAATCCCTTGCCCGTTGTTGTCGTGGGGGGGCTTAGGAGGCGGAGACTGGGACCCAGTGATGGGGAACTCCCCAACCTTGGGACTCAGCCCTCGACTCAACTAATTTTGCATGGTCTTTATTTTCCTTCCCACTTTTCGTTTCTGTCCCTTCTGCTATCCACCTCCTAAGGTGTGAGAGCCGTGCTGAAAGGATGAAAGGCTGACTTTGTGCCAGTCCTGAACGGCCTGAGGGAGCCATGGGCACGGTATTCCCCTGATTTAGTTATCTAGCCCTTTCCCCTCAAGGGGACCCTGAGGGGTGGACTATTTTTATCCCCAACATAATCCAGGCTTACCATGGCCAGTAATGAAAACTTATCCCCACTATTAGGGGCAATGAGGCTTGCCCCTTTATCAAATAGCCCCAACGATGTAAACCCACCAGATTCCCTGACCCCAGGCTCTCCTTTGACCACGGCTCCGAACACTGCAATAACTACCCCCTCATCAATACCTACTAGTACAGTAGCCAACAATCAACCCTTAAGGAACATTTCCACTCTCCCAGCATGCTCAACTTCAACCCCTCTAACCCCCACAACCCCCCAAACATCAACCCCCCCAAATCCTCCCTTATTAATACCTTACGCCTTATTGCCCACCTCCCCATAACACTACCTCCCTTAACACTACTCTATCTTCGTCACGCCCCCGCCCTTCGACTACCCCTATCTCTACAACAATTTTGAATACCCTCTTCAGCGCAGCCAAATGGGACCGATTTTTCGTGATCCCTCCCACAGCTCCCTACTCTGACCAACACCCTTCTCTTTCCAAAATGTCCTCCCAAAAACAAGTAGGTAAAGTCTCTTTCCGTAGCCGACCCGACCGCTCCCGTCTTGTCACAGTAACTCCGAAACGTCACAGCTCTAGCAGTAACAACTAACAGACCTATATGGTAACCCCATCCTTGCAGAACCCCATCCAACCCTCAATACTTGCACCGGAACAGTTTCAATCTCCCCAGCAAATTGCCCAATCTATGACAAAAGATTGGTCAGATTGTGGAGAAAAAATCTACTTGCTGTCTCACAAAACTATGATGCAACATCAGTACAATGCTACTCCATTCCCCCCAGAGGTCATCGAAAGAAACCCACTAACTAGCCAAAAATTACCTTCCGTAGGCATGACCTTCCCTTTAACGTCTACATAGGAGGAGAATCCCTCCCTGTTCGTCCATACCAACCCCTCCACGTCAGTGCCAAAATTGTTGGCGTCTAGGACACCCAGCCAAACATTGCCGTTCCACAGCCAATGCCCACTATGTGCCCAATGGCCATACACCGATCTAACTGCCCTGCACAATCACGCACATGTGCCAACTGGGGGGCCCCCATAATGTATTTTATAGGGTTGTCCCACCTATAAATTTGAGTCTGAGGTAGCAAGTCTCAGATTCAAACTTGGACTCACACTACGTGAAGCCAGACAAGAAGCACGTCGACGTAGTTTTCTCCCCTTACTCCTTCTCAGTAATATTTGCATTCCTACCAATTCTGCTAAACCCACCCCCCCTCCATCTAACCCCCCCTCTTCTACCTCCTACTCCCCAGTCAAACTCTTTTGCCATCCAAAATCCAGACACTCCAATCTCTACTACGATACTTCAATCACCACTACAATCCCAACACCTCCCCTCTCCCTCCTCGCACTACCCGTAACAGACAGAACAAACGTTCCACCCCCACTTCCCCTACCACACAATCACCCTCCACCTTCCTTTTGCTCCTATGCTTGAGACCCCAGCCTCTCTTCCCCCCCCCCCCCCCCCCCTCACAAGAATCCTTTATCCCCCAAAACTCCCGAACCAACTCGAAGAAGAAACCATTGAAAATATTCAAGATTATCTAATGAAAACTGACACTCAACCTCCAAATCTTACAACTCCTGCCCTTCCACACTCCAAGTAACTGCTGATTCCATCCTCCCCCTAACGATTCCCCCCTACCCCCTATCCTCCTACCCCCTCCCACACAGCCCATCCCCCCGACCCCAACCCCGCCCACATTAACCCTCCCACCATCCCCTCTATCCCTTCCACTCCCCCCTTACGCACGTGAATCCCTTATGTAACTCATTAACTCTCATATAGTCAATAAAACCACCAGACACTCCAATCCCACACATCCTACTGCCGTGCCCACGTTTTGAAACAAATCATACCTCTGCTTTTCCCCCACCTATCCCCCTTCACCGACCTCCCAACCTATCAACATCCTTACAGAATCCCACACTTTTTGCTTTTAACAACCTATTCTCTTTCCTCAAACGCATACATATTCTTCATCCCAATCTAACTCCTTACCATACCCGACCCTAACCCTTTCACCCCACCAATTCCTTTGCCCAGCTTAGACAACTAATCACTAAATCAACCCACCCTTCCCTAACATTAAATATAGTGCTACATTACCTTTGATTGTCTAGCAAAATTTATCTTGCTCTTAACCATTAACCATTCTTCACAGAATCAGAACTTTGGTTACCATTGCGCAAGGCGATCATACAGAAAACTGAGCCGGGAAAACCATACTGGTACATTACTTACCAGAATTGTAAGCACACAATTTCTGAGACAAGGACCACCCAGAACAACCGCCCCGGGTTGTTTAACCCCTGGCGGCAGGGGAGCGCCTGGGTGGCAATCCCGCCACCATAGTAAGGCATAGAGTGTCAGAGAACAAAATGAGAACCGCCATAAATAGCTGACCACAGGCCGGGCCATATATTGAAGGCCCGGCGAAGCCAGAACTTCGCAAATCTCAAACGAACGAACAAGAGCGGCGAAGCACCCGGAAACGAAGGGGTTTAGTTAAATAAATAAAAAAAATCTACAGTATATGAAAATAGTATAGTTTAAAGCAAAATCTTAAAAATTTGGGGCAAACACCCAGAAGCAAAAAATGAATTTCATTGCATTTCCATATATGTGGGTTTTTTTTTTCTTTTCTTTTTTTTTTCTGGTTATTCATATGCAATAATTTTGTATCTGAACATTAGTAATACTTTTTTTTTCTTTAATTGCATCACTAAGAAAAACATCTAGTAATGTAAGATGTGGTGCACTGTATTTTTTCCAGTCTTAATAACTATTACACAATGATAATTATTTTTGTGCGAATGAACTTGTTTCCCTTGTAAAGATGTGATATTACTATGATTACATTAATTAGTATAATTTTTGCTACAACTAGATTATCTTTACTGCGATTACAATATAATATTATGTAAATTTTATTATTCTAACATTTGTTGGTATTATCATTATGAACACCAGAAAGGCTGTAATAAGAATAATTAAGAGAGCACTACTAAGACCAGGAAAAGATAAGCAAAGCATAACCCACTTCCAACGACCACATTCGTTCCCAGCGTTCCCCAGAATCGCAGCCTCAATTGCGATAAATGATAACTACAGCTAATCGAGAAGTGCCTAACACAAATAATTAGGAAGAAGATGGATTTACTCTCATAGAGAAAAGAAAAAAAAAAAAAATAAAGAAGACAAAAGCAGAGGTGTACCTACACATGATAAATTGCCACACGCATAATGGAAGCAGATAACGAGAATCTGCTCGTCAACTTCCCAGAGGTATAAATGCATTCAAAACAAAAATTGGGCATTCATATTATTCTACTATCACAGTTCCAGTTAAAGGTATAATTGACCAAAATGACTGGTCATCCAAAGTGCTAGCTAATGTTAGATTCTGCGAAACACTTTCTAGTATTTACCTTGCTGATGCTTGCAATCTCACAAACAAAATGGGCGAATTTTACATCATAATAAAAAAAAAGTCAACATTAAAGTAATGGTTCCAAAATAATACACTAAACCTAACTAAAACTCAAAACCCATAACTAATTTCAAAAGAGCAGGAAAGATATCAGTGTTGGTTATTTATATCAGACCAGCCAAACATCTATCAGTCCACTCACTGACAACAGGTCCCCTTGACAGGTAATCTCAGGTGTGTGGTATTTAGGCCAGGCCCACACAAACATACCTGTGGCATCAAGACCCCTTGCTCCCTCTTTACTATGCTATAACCCTTTGTTCTGAAGATGTGTTTTTGCTGTTTTGCCATTTTCCAAAGTATATATTTGTTATGATGCATCAAAATGGATTTTGTACCAAAAGATTCTGGGATCGTTCCCATCAAACTTGTTTCACACGCTCCAAAAATAAATTAACTGGAATGGTAATATAGCACTATTTAACAAGAGTCACGCCAACCAAGGAGGAAACAGACTACTTTGTAAAATAAAACAGGCATTGTATTTTACACTGCGGACACCCTGAAGGGCATTATTTAGGCGGAAAGAGCTGAAAATTATTCTATAAATGTTTTATTTTCCACTTCGATAGTTACTTTTTTTGTGCTGAACTGTATTTGTCAGATACTTATTGTCTTTCGGGATGCGAATGGAGAATGTTTAAAGTGTCATTCTATTTAATTATGTGCTAAGTGCCAGCTGTGGCACAGCAGTGATGGTTTCTAGCAACCTCCATAACACAATGTTACTGAGTGTGAATACCTGCAAGGGACAGTGCTACTTATAGTGATGACATTCCATTTGTTCCCGACTGTGCATGTATACATACATGCACAATTGAATGTGTCTATGCATATCCCATAAGATTTAAATTAATAAATGTCAGTTATTTTTATACCTAAAAATGGAAAAATAGTCATTTACAAAATATTTTAGTCATTTACAAAACAAAAATAGTCATTTACAAAACATTACGTCTAACATTTAAAAGTTAATAACTTGGGAATTCCCTGATGTATAACATTTTATTTTCTAAAATTATGAACGTTGGAAACAACCACAAACAAGTGTCCAAACTTCAAACTGAACTCTCTCTCTTTTGAATAATTTTTCCCGCTGAAAAAGCAACTCGGTGCTTCAAAATATAGAAGCCAGATTTTTAATTATTTAAGAAAAAGGAATGTAGTTTTTCCCACAAAAAACAACTTTATACATTGCTTTTTTTCAAAATTCAAGTCACATCCCAGATTTTGAAGGTTTTTCACACGTGGAAAATAAATTTCAGATATACTTATCCCTCTGAGTTATAGACTTGTACCATAAGGTACTATAATTTTTACTTCAAAATTCTTTTTCAGAGGGAATCATTTTTAATATATTTTAAAAATATTATGAAATAATGGTTAATGGTTTAAACAAATGAATGTGCTAGGTATCAAAGGTCATATTGCACTATGATAAAGTACTGTGGCAAAAAGGGTAATATACGTAGAAATGGTAGTTAGAGGAGTAAAAGAATCCGGGGAATGCGATAAGGAAACAGGGGATGGTGGTGAAGTATTAGGAAGAATGCCAGGAGGAAAAGGTTCCAGAGAAGGACACTATTGAGACGTAAGAAGTCTCATGAACATCGTGATGGGAGGTAAGGATAAACGGGAAAGAAGTGGGAATGATGGTGCAAATTGAGAAGGGGAGGGTGGGTGTGTTGGGAGAGAGTGGGAGGACGAGGGGAACTTGAGGAGGAGGAGGATGGATATCGTCAATTGCTTTGAATGTAGAGGGAATAGAGATTGGAAGTGGATGAGGGAACGGAGCTTTCTCTGGGGTCTTGTTTGGGAAGTTTTGGATGTCTTCAAGAGTTTCTGGAGGGAAGCTGGGTGGGGAGGTCTGAAGAGGAGAAGAGGGGATAGATGTGTGAGAAGCAGTGGAAGAAGTGGGTGTAGAAAAAGGGGTAGAGTGAGAAGGAGGAGGGGTAGGCACCAGAGAAGTGGTAGAGATTGGAGTATCTGGATTTAGATTGGGAAAGGAATTTAACTGGGGGAGAGAGGGAGTGGCGGTAAGATGGTGTAGAGTGTGTTTCCTGTCTGGCCTCACGTAGAGTGAGGCCTTGTTTGAATCTGGGAATTGCCTCCTCAGATTCGAGCTTGTAGGCAGTGCAACTCCTATAAAGCACATCATGGGAGTCACCACAATTGAGAATAAGGGAGGAGAGGGTACACAAGATGGTTGTGCAGTAGGAGATGGAGTGGATGATAATGGGAAAGAGGAAGGGCTGTGTTAATGGTTAATGGTTACAAGAAGTAAATGTGCTAGACATTAAAGTTCATATAGCACTATGGTAAAGTATTGTGACAAAAGGGTGGGAATGAGTTAACAATCAGGATAAGATGTGTTAGAAGTCAATCGTTGTAAAACGCTGTAGGGTAGAAAGGTAGTGAAAAGGGTATAAAGGGGGAGCAAATGTAATACAGTGGGGATTTGTAAGAGGAGATGGGGTTAAGGGTATAAGGCGATTAGATCAGATGGAGAGTGTCTGAGGAAGGGAGAGTAATATTGTATGAGGAAAACTGCAAAAGAGCTATTATGAAACAATCAGATGGTAAGAAACGATTGTTGTAGTAGTAGGATAAGAATCCAGAGAGTGAAATAAGGGAACAGGGGAAGGTGGTGAAGTATCAAGAAGAATGTCAGGGGGGATAGATCCAGAGGACATTGTTGTGACATAAGGGAGTCACGTGAGAATCTAGGTGGGAGTGGCAAGGATAATAAGGGAAGGAAGAGCGAATTGTAATGTACATGGAAGAGGAGAGGATAGTTTTTTTTTTTTTTTTTTTTTTTTTTTTTTTTTTTTTTTTTGGGGGGGGGGGGGTGAGTAGGAGGAAGAGGAGAATGGATATCGGCAAATACTCTGAATGTAGAGCGAGTAGGAGTAAAGGGATTAGAGGGTGGATGAGGGAGTGGATCATTCCCTGGGGTTATGTTAAGGAACTTTTGGATGTCTTCAAGAGTTTCTGGAGGGGAGTTGGGAGGGGAGGTCTGAAAAACAAAGGTTTTCTTATGTGGATGAGAAGAGGGAATAGATGTCCAAGGAGCAGAGGGAGAGGTGGGTGTAGGGGAGGATGTGGTAGGAGAAGATGGAGTGACACGTTTGGATTGTCTGGTGCGACAGTTAGAGTGAGAAGGAGTGGTAAGCACCGGGGAGGTGGTAGAGATTGGAGTATCTGGATTTATTGTGGAAGATAGGATGGTATGGGGTAGAGGGAAGAGATACTGGGGGATACTAGAAGATGGAAGGGGAGCGGAGTGAAGGACAGTTTTGGAATAGGTAGAAAGAGAAAAACCTTGTCAGTGTGCTTCTTGTTTGGCCTGACGGTAAGTGAAGCCTAGTTTGAATCTGAGAACTTGTAGGCAGGGCAGCTTCTATAAAATACATTATGGGAGACATCACATTTGGCACACTTGTGTGACTGAGCAGAACAAGGTTGGGCACATAGAGAGCAGTGGACTGTGCTGTGACAGATTTTGGCTGGGTGGCCAAAACACCAACATTTCTGACATTGACAGGGAAGAAGTTGATATGGTTGAACAGGGCAGGACACTCCACCAATATAAACTTCATGGTCATGTCTACAGAAGCTAATCTTAGCAATATTGGTGTTGGACATCTGGGAGGAATAGTGGCAACAAGTCGCTTTCACAGTCCTTATCATAGACAGGTTAATGGTTAATGGTTAAAAGCAAGATAAATGTGCTAGACATCTAAGGTCATGTAGCACTATAGTTAATGTTAGGGAAGGGTGGTTGAATTAGTGATTAGTTGTCTAAGCTGGGCAAAGGAATTGGTGAGTGAAAGGGTTAGGGTCGGGTGTGGTAAGGAGTTAGATTAGATGAAGGATATGTAATGCGTTTGAGGAAAGAGAATAGGTATATCATAGACAGGACAATCAGTCGGGGAGACGGAAACAGTTCCTGTACAAGTATTAAGGGAGGAGTGAGATTGGCCAGGAAAGGTTTGCCAGTGAGGTCAGTCAAGGTAGATAGTGC